>NC_051423.1:2621316-2631388 GCF_015228065.2 Penaeus monodon | reverse complement strand
GACAACAGATAGATATAATGATATAAACTTCATCATACAACTACAAGGCAGAATGACCAAACTTGAATATCTTCTGTCTGACTTAGAGTTGGGCACTGGATACCGTAGGGATATTGGGGCTCTTTCACGCTTATGCATGATTGTAGTCGATAACTCAGGTCTCCTCTATTAGCTTTTACCTTATTTCTATCAACCTGTAAATATTACTAGAAGGTCTGTAGCCCTGAACTCTATGGCGTTTGATGTAAGTCGATCTGCATTTCAGTTTTCTAGATGATCTGCTTTGGAATAGAGTGCCTTCAGAAATTGTAACTTCTCCGACTCTTGATAAGTTTAAGAATTCATCTAGTCAGTTTTTCTAGGTAACTAGCTGTTGTTTTAAGCTCCTCTTTCTTTGCTGTGTTTTGACCTGCACTGAGACCTTTGGTGGGATATTTCTCGATTTTTGAAGGCTGCTCTCTGTGTGGCTTACCATAGTAATAATAATGCTAATGATAATACCTTAGGTAAATACACTGATACACACACACATGCACATTCATATACATTCATTATTCATACTTATAGAATGTGTTGTCCTTTGAACGTGAGGTCTTCCAAGCGTGGGAAGAGTCACCTGCTGCTGCTGCTGGGATTCCGAGCATCAGCTGCCTCACCTGCGAAGAGCGTCTCTCTTCTCCGTACCCCACCCCTCGCCCTCCCCCCTCTCCCCACACGTGAAAGGGACTAAACAGGAAAGGCTTTTACCCCGAGACAGGTCATCGACGCTGACGCCATCGTCCAGGAAGCTCTGCACTTGAGCTATGTCTCCTGCAGCGGCCGCCGTCTGGATGACTGGCGAGGAAAGGCATTGCGGGAATATTGGGGGAAGACGATGTTTGATATAAGCGAAATAATTTGGGGAAAAATACACGAACATGTAGAGATTATATCCGTACATAAACACAATTATCACTTACTGGCTACGCTCCTGTGCCACAGCATACACAGCAAGATCAGCTGCACAGTCGATGACGTCATCCTGGAAGTTCTGAGATTATAGAGACAAAAAGACAAAAAAAAGTCAAATGCAAACCCTATGAGCTCAGAAAATAGAAGTGCCATAAAAAATAAAAAATAATCAGACTTGGAAAATGTTCTATGGTGTATGTGTAATTTTCTTTGAGTCTCAAAGGATTTTACAGTCAACACATCAGCAGTACCAGACATTTTGTATTGTTTGGGACATACATGTATGTGAGCGCCCTATTTAGATGGTGAAAAATAAAACGGGCTTAGGTGCCCTGCTGTGGCATTAATGCAAAGACAAGTTGAGGACCGGCGTCGCCACGGGGGACAGGAAGAGCCAGTGTCAGTGCTGTGGTTGAAAGGACATCTCTGTGGCTCGACCCACCATGACGGGAATATACCTGTGAAGGTACCATGGGGTCAGGTGTTTGGCTCCAACGACAGTGCTGGTTGGCTATTTACGGGGCCATGGAGGAGGAGGGAATCAGAATCAGAATCAAATGTACATTTCACCGTTTATATTTTTCGTACATTTTATAGGTAACATGGCTAAGCCCTCCCGGTGTAACACTCCTATAGGAAGACCCATTGAAACACTATTCAAGAAACATGATTATCATATAAGAAACATAATTATGTATTGAATAAAATAAAAGTTAAGACATAAAAAATACATTTACAATAACTGTTTCTACAAACACCAAGCATCTTAACCTATTGAAAGAACAGTGCATACACACTGATATAATTAAAGCATTTTTTTTTTTTTGCTTACATTTAGGGCAAACCAACAGGATTATTTTCATATTGATTTATATTGTACTGCTCTAAAATACAATTTATGGTTGTGAAGATAAACAAAGTGGAGAGAAAGAATGCGTTACATTATGATGCATAAGATTTACGAAGTCGTCGTGTGTGTGGTCGTGGTTCCTTCATCCAAGTATAGTACATACAATTCGTTTTTGGGTTGCATGCAATGGCTTTAATGAGTTATAACTATTAGCTCCCCAAACTATTTGACCGTGAGATGCTAGTAAACTTGTTTGAGGGTTTTTACAATAAAAATGTTTTGTAAATGGTACATTAGTCCACACTGTTCATATAGTTTAGCCTTAGTGTTTCTGATGTGCGATTTCAAGTTCAACTGAAAATCTATGTGAATGCCCAAGAACTTCGTACTTGTAACTTTCTTAAGAGGAACACCTGCAAGAGTAACATCTGGGAGTGCAAGTATCATTTCTTCGTTCCTGTGAAAGATTATGTACTGTGTTTTTGCATCACTAAATGTTAACTTATTTGGTATACCCATCTTCTGATATTCAATAGTTCATTGTTTGTCGTATTTATTAAATCCAAAATCGAATATCCCAAAAGAGTAACCGCAAACATCATCAAGATAAATAACAGCGTTTAGTGTGCTAGCATTTACCATGTCATTTATACATAAAAAAGAGGATGGGTCCTAATATAGAACCCTAGGGTACCCCGTGGATAAGTGTTAAAAGAACAACTGTCATTAAAAGATATTGCTTTCGATTTGTGAGGTATGATGTAAACCATGTACGAGCAGAGCCTCTAATACCACTATGTCCTAATTTTGACTATAGAATATTATGGTTGAGTGTTAAATGCTTTAGATAGGTCAAGGTAGATTCCTATTACAAATTTCCTATCATCAAATGATTTCATCGGAGTCGGCCATTTCATTGGATTTATTTTGCAAGAAACCGTATAGAGATGTGTTAATTATATCATTGTCATCCAGAAACTCTATCTTATGTACACAAGTTTTTCGATTTTTTTTGTTAAATGATGCAAGGACAGATATTGGACAGAAATTGCTTAAACACCTCGTTCCTGATTCAAAGAGGGGATAGACCTTTGCTATTTACAATTGATCTGGGAAAATTCCAGCGGTAAAAGAAAGGCTGATTGTGTATTTCAGTGGCTTCAGCAAGAGTAATAAAGTTCTTTTGATAATGCTCACAGGGATGTTATCATGTCCTGGAGAAGAATTTTTGAGTTCATTCACGATTTCGTTTAAAATCAAAGGATTTTACAGTCAGCACATCAGCAGTACCAGACATTTTGCATTGGATGGGGCATACATGTATGTGAGCGCCCTATTTAGATGGTGAAAAATAAAACAGGCTGTCCAATATCAGCAAGAGTAATAAAATTCTTTTGATTATGCTCACAGGGATGTTGGAGCCTCCGGGCTAGTACAGTGGTAACGTGTCGGCCTCTCATCCGAGGGGTCGGCGGATCGCGCCCCGCCCAGGCGCGAGAAGTTGCAATTGTTGCCTGGAGGTTACTGCTGTGGCTGGGCACCACGGCGGGTAAGGACTAGGTTCAGCCGAGTCAGCATCAGCTGACACACGTGAGCGAGTCGGCATTAGTGGATACAGGCCGGGCTCCCCTCATGGCATAGCCTGGGTGAGGCTAAGCTTCGCATATCGGACTTATATGCTCACAGGAATGTTATCATGTCCTGGAGAAGAACTCATTCATGATATTTATGATTTCGTTTTCTGTTATAGGGGCTAAAGCCATATGATTAACTTTTCGTTGCCCAAGGTAGTCATTGAAATCTCCATGTGTATAAGGAACTGACTGAGACAGTTCTGTGCCAATGCTAGAGAAATATCTACTCAATTCATCAGCTATGACTGTAGGGAAATTTTGGTCTGAAATGCTACAACGAATGATGCTACTTTTAACTAATATGTGTGTGAAGTTTGTCCACAAGCAATCTAGGTGATCGTCAGCTAACATCGTTTCAGAAAACCCTATTGCATCAAATAAATTAGGAATGAAACACTGAATAATAACTTCTTCGACAATGGAATTCTGCATATGTAGTGGCTTATGACTGATGAACATGAATCTGAGACATGGTTGACAGATTTAGCAATGAAGATATTGGGATAAGCATACGGACAATATGGGTCCATCATGTCTAAAGGGTCGACCATAAAACTGTCTGGGCCATAGTCATCTGAACGTTCATGATTATTTTTTGCATTTAAAAAAAAAATCCTTGTATAGTTAGAGTTGGGATGCTGACACAGTCTTTGACACTTAAAACATTTCTAAATTCCTTGTCACTGATATTGCTAAAAGGGAAAATTGATATTGGAGTCATTTGCTTAAGATTACGGAAGTACATATCAATTTCATATATTATTGGATGACAATGCTACATCACTATTTAATTCTCAGCCGTTAACTGACGGGGCTGAAGGGGCCAAGGTGTCGTGGCGACATGCTGTATCCTCCAGCTCCCTCAGGTGTCTTCACAACAGCCGAGTAGGTATGGTGAGGCGCAGGAGGAGTGTAGGAGAGAGGAACCAAGGGATGCTGGAGTTGTGGTGATGGAGGATCGAACAGTGAGCCACAAGACGAGCCCAGCTGGAGCGGGGTGGACAATTGCAGGGGATACAAGATCTCTGGTCCAAGCGTGGGGAGCACCGAGGCGGGCACGAGGGTGAGCACTCAGTTACAATTACCTTCTGGTCTTTGTGAGCCTTGACATTGCCGGTGCAGAAATTTTCATGGACTTTTCATTGAAGACCACAAATCGTGCAAATTTAGCCACGATATCCATGGGCCTGTTGCAAGAAGGCTACCTGTGAGTCTGTTTGATCTGCAGCGCAGCATGAAGGTGCTGTCTCAGGGTTAGACAACCTTTGTTGACTCTGCTCCCAGGGTTTGCCTCACTGTACCAGAGAAGCAAAGGATACTCTGGTGTCCTTGGTTGTCTTGGTAGTCAAGTCGCTCTGTTATCTTGGCCAACTCACTCTTTAGGTCGGCGTTCTCCCTCATGAGGACATGGCGTGCCTAAAATTCATCTCTCAAGCCTTGGGGTCTCTCACCTCATTGTGAGTGATCTCAATACCATGAATAGCCTCACCAAGATGGGTGTTCTCTTGAGACATCTTGTGATGCAGTTGTTCAATGGCCTCACCCAGCAGTTTGCTTAGATTTGTGGGCAGTTTGACTTGTGGGCAGGTGGGGAAGGGTGAGGCAGAAGATACTGCAGGATTCACTGCAGAAGACACAGCAGGAGGCGCAGAATAGACATGAAAGGAGGCATGGAAGGCGTATGTGGTCAGCGTGAGGGACAGGTGAAGCACAGGAACAAAGAGGTGTCACAATGGGGGTGGGGTGGGATGTGCTAGTGAGTCGACTGGCAGTTTAGCAAGGAGGTGGGCGGGTTCACATGCACTCTACTGCGCATGTGCAAGCAGAGGAACACAAGTTGAGGGAGAGTGGTGCAGGTGAATTTAAATTTTCAACTGAAGATCAGCTTTTCACAAAACTTTCTATAGTTTCATGTCACCTGTACTGTAAATGAAACTTATCCGTTCAAATATACTTTCAAAAGACGAGCATTGAGCAATCGAGACCACCGCCGTACCGAAAGATTGAGTGATTATTTAAAAATATCTGCTGCATCAAAAGCTAATATTTATATCTAACAATGACCTTCAGATATTTGAAACATTAAAAATCTATCTATAAATATTATACAAATAACAATAAATATATCAAAAATCAAAGCATAAATATTATGCTCTAAGTTTTAAAAATTATTGCATAATCATTATGCATAATTAAATTTTATTGAAAATATTAGTTTCCCTAAGAAAACTAATAAGGCCCTCTGTCACAATCCTGCCCCACTATATCTTTCAGTGTATATGGAGGAGACAAGTACATACGTCTTTGGCTTGAGAAGGTTGCACATCTTGCCAATGCATGTGCGACCATCAATGGCTCTTGGCATCCCTCACAAAGTGCTTCACTTTTAGCCATCATCAGTCCATGAGTCAGTCTTGTGTGCCTTATTCTTAGTCTTGTTAACACAACTTCTACTCTTCGGTTGGGATGGATGCTGGTCACCCAACTACCAAGGTCATCTCTATTCTCTCGCAGTTTGTTTCTAGAGGTATGCCTCCATAATTCCTTCCATTTATCATGAAGTTAACTCCTAATGCTGGGTTTAGATCGGTGTGTGGGAGAGGAAAAAGAGCATCACAGGGTTAAGCGGCAGCTGCCTTGGCCTTCCAATCAGCTCGCTCATTCTCACTGATACAAACATGCACTGGCACCCAACCCAGATCTTTTTACATGTTGACATCAGTGCAAGCCAATCTTGAACCTCCCTCACCACTGGATGTGATGAGTTTAAGTTCTTGATTGCTTGCAAGGCACTACGAGAGAATATATTACTATAGAATGGTTCGTAAGATTTCTAGTCATCTTAACTGCTGCAAGAATGGCATGTAACTCTGCAGTGAAGATCGAGGCTGCTAGAGAAAGACTGCCAGATGCAGTCTTCCTTCTGCTCACTGCTACAAAGCCCACACCATTTTCAGATTTCGAACCATCTGTATATATTGCATCTGATCCTTGGTACTTAGAAGTGTGCTGAAGAAATCTCTCTCTGACTTCTGCTTCAGATCTCTCTCCTTTCCCAATTCCAACCAAATCCAGCCCAACTTGATTAGTCCAAGGGAGGAATTTGCGGAAATTTAAATTAAGATCTTTGTTAAGAGATTCCTTATTCTCCTATCATAGGATCTGCTATCCTCAAGGGTGTTGAAAACCAATCTGGATGTAGGAGATCCCAGAATCCTTTGTAGTCTTGTGTAGTAAATCAGGTGGATGGCACTGTTCTCTCCCTCTATTGAATAGGCCCAACAAGAACTTCAGAGAGCTCTCCAGTAAGTGAGATATTATTTGGTATGGAATATTGTCACTTCCTGGGGCAGTCTTACACAGAGATGCAAAGCAGTCCATCTCCTTACCCAAAGTTCTGCTGCAGTCCTACTGAAGAATGAATGGGTGTCATTCCTGTTCAGCCTGAAGAGTGGAGAATCGGACAGTGTAAGATGCTCCAGAGATCTCTGTCATTGATTTAGCTAGCTCATTTGCAACATCTTCTTTGTCTGTGAGGATTATGCCATCTATCTTCAGAGCAGGTGGTGACATGAATGTGCTCTTTCCAGCAAACTTATACACCTTGTCCCATACCCATGCTAAGGAGGTCCTAGAGTTAATTGAGGAGACATACTATCTCCACGATGTCCGTCTAGCACTCGTCTTGCCTTGGCTCAGGTCTTTTTGTAATGGATCAAGGTTACATTGCTGGGGAATCGTTTCAACTGCCTTCATGCAACTTTTCTTGCTCTGACAGCTTGTTGGCATTCATCAGACCACCATAGTACCAGAGGTCGACGGTACTGCCCGCTACTTTTGGAAATGGATGCTTCTGCTGTAAGGTGAATTTGTGATGTTAAGTGATTAACAGCATCTTGAACACATTGGAAATCATTCACAGATCCTTACAATACTACAAGAATACTCTTAAGAACAAGGACTCCAAGGCCCTTCCTCGAGAGTTGCACAAAGTGTCCCCCCAGAGGTGATGCCGACCACTGAAATCTCCCAAGAGTAAAAATGGATGTGGCAACTGCCCAAGTAGATATTCCAAATCATCTATGTTGAGATTTGGTGGAGGAAGGTAGATGGATGCAACAGCGTAAGGTCATGTCAAGCCTATTCTCATAGCCTTTACCCACAGTGGTGGATGGTGGATGGATGGTGGATGGCCTGGAAGAAAATATCCTGACATACCATTAATGCTACTCCTCCATAAGGTCCATTATCAAAGGTCCCATAATGGGCTTGAACATGAAATCCTCTCAGGGAAATTGGACGATTTTCTCTGATCATAATCTCTTGTAGGCATACACAAACTGGGTTACATGAATCAGATGTTGCAGTTCTTCCCATTTTGCATGAATTCCCTGACAGTTCCATCAGATTAGAGTATCTTGTTCTTCAAACTACCTCTTCATAAGGTATTTGGCAGCACCTGTGGTCAAGGTTTGCCTTACACCTTTAGGCTGTCCTTTTCCAGGACCTTGGGAGTATCTTTTGAAGGTTTGTTTACCTGTGGAACTAGTTTACACAGGCTTCCTTTAGACAGGCTCAGGATTTCTTTGCCTGGGCAAAGGATTGACCTGAGCCTTTGCTTCAGGTGATGGCAGCTGGAGCTGTCACGGTTGAGGTCCCTGAAGCCCTGCCTAATGGCTCCAAAGACCCCACTCTGAGAGGAGTCTTTTGAACAGGCTCAGGATTCCTTTGCCTGGGCAAAGGGCGTACCTGAGTCTTTGCTTCAGGAGTATTCTGCTTAGCTGCGGAAGCTCCTGTGGATGTGGTGACAGCTGGAGCTGTCACCGTTGAGGCCTCTGGAGCCTTGACTGATGGCTCCAAAGACCTTACTTTGGGAGCAGGAGTCTCCTCAATAGACCCCTCACTCTTACTGTGTTTCTGGTGGAACAACTCACCAGAGGCAGTTTCAGCAATTGAGGACTGAGGTTTAAAGGTAGTGGCAGTGTGTAGTGTAAGAAGTATTGGAGGGCAAGGGATGGTGGGAAGGAGGATGGGCTAGAACCAAAGCAAAGGATTTACCTGGCTGTGCAAACAGCACACGGGCAAGTTGCTTTGCCTCTGGAAAACTAACTTTCTCCTTGCTCCTTATTACCAATACTTCTTTTTCAAATTTGTACCTTTTACATTGAATTAAGAAGCTTCATGGGCTTCTTTGCAGTGATAGCAGCATATTGAGCCTGGACAGTTGTCTTCTCCTTGATGACTTGTTATACCACACTTTACACACACTCTTGGTTGTTCATTTTCCTTAAAACAGCAAGAGTTGGCTCCATCCCCATAACCCTGGCAGTGGAAGCACCATATACGGTTGAGCACATATGGCTTTACCTTGCGGTGGTACCATACCAACTTAACTGATTCTGGAAGGATTAACGTGTTAAAAGTTAGAAGGAGAGCTGGTGTCGACTGTTCCAAACCATCAACTTTCTTCTTAAAATGTTTTACTGCCACTACATTAAAATTCTTTAGTTCTTCTAATAGTTTCTCCTCAGAATACCTCCTAAGGACTCAGGAAAAGAGGAGAACTTGAAACTTGAGCCCCAGGAATGTCGCATATTACACACAAACAGTCACTTGTCTGGTGACGAAACCTCAACTATCAGGCTACCATCTCGCTGTGGGATGATGCTAGGATCACGTTGACACTCCTCAACTATTTTCCAATGTACTTCAAAAATATCAAGATCCATGATTGATACACTATCAATGGTTTTCACTACTAGGTATTTACTATACGGTATGATTTCATATTTACCAGGTAAGATTTCCTTAGTGAATTGAGGAGGACTTTTTCCCTTCTTACCTGGTTTGGGAGCCTGAGAAACATTACGATTCCCATTCTTGCCCTTTGGAAGCTGGAAAGGATCCAAAATGACAAAATATGACATTCCAGAGGGAATGGCCAAGGGATTGCATAGATTGTCATGGAGAGAGCTAGATCTTTGTAAATTTGTAGTACTCATACAAATTAGAACTCTTCATTTCCTCACCCTCTCACCCACCATGGAGTCCAATGAGGGGAAGCTATAGGTGGACTCAAAATCTCCCAACAGCCACAGGGGTAGTGGGGAAATATACGCAGCCACTATTACAGTACTGATGGCAGTTGCGGGACCTATGCGCTACCAACTGAACAGTGCCTGCATGACTCTAGCCATATTTAACCAGCCAACTGACTTGACCGGACCTTGATCAAGCCACCTGTCTAACCAGAATAGAGGACCAAAGAGGTGAGTTACTAGCACCACTCAACCTCTAAGACTCCTGTCTCCTAGTAATATGGATGCCATGCAGGGCAAACACACATGGGAGAGTTCACCCTGGCCCAAGATGGAATGAACGAGGGGTGGGTTGCGCAATCCTCTCTCATAGGTCTCATCCCTCACTGGCGACCCCTCCAGTATGGGTAGCCCTCTGGTCCGGCTGACCAGATCACTGGGACCTCAAGCCCCCCTCCATGACGGTAAGGCGACCCATTAGAGGAGAGTCTCTGATCGATTCACAGAAAACCTGACGGATCCAGTTGCTCTGTGGTAGACCTTCAAGCGTGAAACACTTGAAGCAGTTCAGGATATCATTGATATATGCCCAAGGGGAA
>NC_051423.1:2572658-2602658 GCF_015228065.2 Penaeus monodon | reverse complement strand
TAGAAGGTCTGTAGCCCTGAACTCTATGGCGTTTGATGTAAGTCGATCTGCATTTCAGTTTTCTAGATGATCTGCTTTGGAATAGAGTGCCTTCAGAAATTGTAACTTCTCCGACTCTTGATAAGTTTAAGAATTCATCTAGTCTGTTTTTCTAGGTAACTAGCTGTTGTTTTAAGCTCCTCTTTCTTTGCTGTGTTTTGACCTGCACTGAGACCTTTGGTGGGATATTTCTCGATTTTTGAAGGCTGCTCTCTGTGTGGCTTACCATAGTAATAATAATGCTAATGATAATACCTTAGGTAAATACACTGATACACACACACATGCACATTCATATACATTCATTATTCATACTTATAGAATGTGTTATCCTTTGAACGTGAGGTCTTCCAAGCGTGGGAAGAGTCACCTGCTGCTGCTGCTGGGATTTCCCAGCATCAGCTGCCTCACCTGCGAAGAGCGTCTCTCTTCTCCGTACCCCACCCCTCGCCCTCCCCCCCTCTCCCCACACGTGAAAGGGACTAAACAGGAAAGGCTTTTACCCCGAGACAGGTCATCGACGCTGACGCCATCGTCCAGGAAGCTCTGCACTTGAGCTATGTCTCCTGCAGCGGCCGCCGTCTGGATGACTGGCGAGGAAAGGCATTGCGGGAATATTGGGGGAAGACGATGTTTGATATAAGCGAAATAATTTGGGGAAAAATACACGAACATGTAGAGATTATATCCGTACATAAACACAATTATCACTTACTGGCTACGCTCCTGTGCCACAGCATACACAGCAAGATCAGCTGCACAGTCGATGACGTCATCCTGGAAGTTCTGAGATTATAGAGACAAAAAGACAAAAAAAAGTCAAATGCAAACCCTATGAGCTCAGAAAATAGAAGTGCCATAAAAAATAAAAAATAATCAGACTTGGAAAATGTTCTATGGTGTATGTGTAATTTTCTTTGAGTCTCAAAGGATTTTACAGTCAACACATCAGCAGTACCAGACATTTTGTATTGTTTGGGACATACATGTATGTGAGCGCCCTATTTAGATGGTGAAAAATAAAACGGGATTAGGTGCCCTGCTGTGGCATTAATGCAAAGACAAGTGAGGACCGGCGTCGCCACGGGGGACAGGAAGAGCCAGTGTCAGTGCTGTGGTTGAATGGACATCTCTGTGGCTCGACCCACCATGACGGGAATATACCTGTGAAGGTACCATGGGGTCAGGTGTTTGGCTCCAACGACAGTGCTGGTTGGCTATTTACGGGGCCATGGAGGAGGAGGGAATCAGAATCAGAATCAAATGTACATTTCACCGTTTATATTTTTCGTACATTTTATAGGTAACATGGCTAAGCCCTCCCGGTGTAACACTCCTATAGTAAGACCCATTGAAACACTATTCAAGAAACATTATTATCATATAAGAAACATAATTATGTATTGAATAAAATAAAAGTTAAGACATAAAAAATACATTTACAATAACTGTTTCTACAAACACCAAGCATCTTAACCTATTGAAAGAACAGTGCATACACACTGATATAATTAAAGCATTTTTTTTTTTTTGCTTACATTTAGGGCAAACCAACAGGATTATTTTCATATTGATTTATATTGTACTGCTCTAAAATACAATTTATGGTTGTGAAGATAAACAAAGTGGAGAGAAAGAATACGTTACATTATGATGCATAAGATTTACGAAGTCGTCGTGTGTGTGGGCGCGGTTCCTTCATCCAAGTATAGTACATACAATTCGTTTTTGGGTTGCATGCAATGGCTTTAATGAGTTATAACTATTAGCTCCCCAAACTATTTGACCGTGAGATGCTAGTAAACTTGTTTGAGGGTTTTTACAATAAAAATGTTTTGTAAATGGTACATTAGTCCACACTGTTCATATAGTTTAGCCTTAGTGTTTCTGATGTGCGATTTCAAGTTCAACTGAAAATCTATGTGAATGCCCAAGAACTTCGTACTTGTAACTTTCTTAAGAGGAACACCTGCAAGAGTAACATCTGGGAGTGCAAGTATCATTTCTTCGTTCCTGTGAAAGATTATGTACTGTGTTTTTTGCATCACTAAATGTTAACTTATTTGGTATGACCCATCTTCTGATATTCAGTAGTTCATTGTTTGTCGTATTTATTAAATCCAAAATCGAATATCCCAAAAGAGTAACCGCAAACATCATCAAGATAAATAACAGCGTTTAGTGTGCTAGCATTTACCATGTCATTTATACATAAAAAAAGAGGATGGGGCCTAATATAGAACCCTAGGGTATCCCGTGGATAAGTGTTAAAAGAACAACTGTCATTAAAAGATATTGCTTTCGATTTGTGAGGTATGATGTAAACCAAGTACGAGCAGAGCCTCTAATACCACTATGTCCTAATTTTGACTATAGAATATTATGGTTGAGTGTTAAATGCTTTAGATAGGTCAAGGTAGATTCCTATTACAAATTTCCTATCATCAAATGATTTCATCGGAGTCGGCCATTTCATTGGATTTATTTTGCAAGAAACCGTATAGAGATGTGTTAATTATATCATTGTCATCCAGAAACTCCATCTTATGTACACAAGTTTTTCGATTTTTTTTGTTAAATGATGCAAGGACAGATATTGGACAGAAATTGCTTAAACACCTCGTTCCTGATTCAAAGAGGGGATAGACCTTTGCTATTTACAAATGATCTGGGAAAATTCCAGCGGTAAAAGAAAGGCTGATTGTGTATTTCAGTGGCTTCAGCAAGAGTAATAAAGTTCTTTTGATAATGCTCACAGGGATGTTATCATGTCCTGGAGAAGAATTTTTGAGTTCATTCACGATTTCGTTTAAAATCAAAGGATTTTACAGTCAACACATCAGCAGTACCAGACATTTTACATTGGATGGGGCATAGATGTATGTGAGCGCCCTATTTAGATGGTGAAAAATAAAACAGGCTGTCCAATATCAGCAAGAGTAATAAAATTCTTTTGATTATGCTCACAGGATGTTGGAGCCTCCGGGCTAGTACAGTGGTAACGTGTCGGCCTCTCATCCGAGGGGTCGGCGGATCGCGCCCCGCCCAGGCGCGAGAAGTTGCAATTGTTGCCTGGAGGTTACTGCTGTGGCTGGGCACCACGGCGGGTAAGGACTAGGTTCAGCCGAGTCAGCATCAGCTGACACACGTGAGCGAGTCGGCATTAGTGGATACAGGCCGGGCTCCCCTCATGGCATAGCCTGGGCGAGGCTAAGCTTCGCATATCGGACTTATATGCTCACAGGAATGTTATCATGTCCTGGAGAAGAACTCATTCATGATATTTATGATTTCGTTTTCTGTTATAGGGGCTAAAGCCATATAATTAACTTTTCGTTGCCCAAGGTAGTCATTGAAATCTCCATGTGTATAAGGAACTGACTGAGACAGTTCTGTGCCAATGCTAGAGAAATATCTACTCAATTCATCAGCTATGACTGTAGGGAAATTTTGGTCTGAAATGCTACAACGAATGATGCTACTTTTAACTAATATGTGTGTGAAGTTTGTCCACAAGCAATCTAGGTGATCGTCAGCTAACATCGTTTCAGAAAACCCTATTGCATCAAATAAATTAGGAATGAAACACTGAATAATAACTTCTTCGACAATGGAATTCTGCATATGTAGTGGCTTATGACTGATAAACATGAATCTGAGACATGGTTGACAGATTTAGCAATGAAGATATTGGGATAAGCATACGGACAATATGGGTTCATCATGTCTAAAGGGTCGACCATAAAACTGT
This sequence comes from Penaeus monodon, assembly GCF_015228065.2. Lineage (NCBI taxonomy): Eukaryota > Metazoa > Arthropoda > Malacostraca > Decapoda > Penaeidae > Penaeus > Penaeus monodon. The sequence goes on along the minus strand of NC_051423.1, from coordinate 2,598,868 downwards.
CTGGGCCATAGTCATCTGAACGTTCATGATTATTTTTTGCATTTAAAAAAAAAATCCTTGTATAGTTAGAGTTGGGATGCTGACACAGTCTTTGACACTTAAAACATTTCTAAATTCCTTGTCACTGATATTGCTAAAAGGGAAAATTGATATTGGAGTCATTTGCTTAAGATTACGGAAGTACATATCAATTTCATATATTATTGGATGACAATGCTACATCACTATTTAATTCTCAGCCGTTAACTGACGGGGCTGAAGGGGCCAAGGTGTCGTGGCGACATGCTGTATCCTCCAGCTCCCTCAGGTGTCTTCACAACAGCCGAGTAGGTATGGTGAGGCGCAGGAGGAGTGTAGGAGAGAGGAACCAAGGGATGCTGGAGTTGTGGTGATGGAGGATCGAACAGTGAGCCACAAGACGAGCCCAGCTGGAGCGGGGTGGACAATTGCAGGGGATACAAGATCTCTGGTCCAAGCGTGGGGAGCACCGAGGCGGGCACGAGGGTGAGCACTCAGTTACAATTACCTTCTGGTCTTTGTGAGCCTTGACATTGCCGGTGCAGAAATTTTCATGGACTTTTCATTGAAGACCACAAATCGTGCAAATTTAGCCACGATATCCATGGGCCTGTTGCAAGAAGGCTACCTGTGAGTCTGTTTGATCTGCAGCGCAGCATGAAGGTGCTGTCTCAGGGTTAGACAACCTTTGTTGACTCTGCTCCCAGGGTTTGCCTCACTGTACCAGAGAAGCAAAGGATACTCTGGTGTCCTTGGTTGTCTTGGTAGTCAAGTCGCTCTGTTATCTTGGCCAACTCACTCTTTAGGTCGGCGTTCTCCCTCATGAGGACATGGCGTGCCTAAAATTCATCTCTCAAGCCTTGGGGTCTCTCACCTCATTGTGAGTGATCTCAATACCATGAATAGCCTCACCAAGATGGGTGTTCTCTTGAGACATCTTGTGATGCAGTTGTTCAATGGCCTCACCCAGTAGTTTGCTTAGATTTGTGGGCAGTTTGACTTGTGGGCAGGTGGGGAAGGGTGAGGCAGAAGATACTGCAGGATTCACTGCAGAAGACACAGCAGGAGGCGCAGAATAGACATGAAAGGAGGCATGGAAGGCGTATGTGGTCAGCGTGAGGGACAGGTGAAGCACAGGAACAAAGAGGTGTCACAATGGGGGTGGGGTGGGATGTGCTAGTGAGTCGACTGGCAGTTTAGCAAGGAGGTGGGCGGGTTCACATGCACTCTACTGCGCATGTGCAAGCAGAGGAACACAAGTTGAGGGAGAGTGGTGCAGGTGAATTTAAATTTTCAACTGAAGATCAGCTTTTCACAAAACTTTCTATAGTTTCATGTCACCTGTACTGTAAATGAAACTTATCCGTTCAAATATCTTTCAAAAGACGAGCATTGAGCAATCGAGACCACCGCCGTACCGAAAGATTGAGTGATTATTTAAAATATCTGCTGCATCAAAAGCTAATATTTATATCTAACAATGACCTTAGATATTTGAAACATTAAAAATCTATCTATAAATATATACAAATAATAATAAATATATCAAAAATCAAAGCATAAATATTATGCTCTAAGTTTTAAAATTATTGCATAATCATTATGCATAATTAAATTTTATTGAAAATATTAGTTTCCCTAAGAAAACTAATAAGGCCCTCTGTCACAATCCTGCCCCACTATATCTTTCAGTGTATATGGAGGAGACAAGTACATACGTCTTTGGCTTGAGAAGGTTGCACATCTGCCAATGCATGTGCGACCATCAATGGCTCTTGGCATCCCTCACAAAGTGCTTCACTTTTAGCCATCATCAGTCCATGAGTCAGTCTTGTGTGCCTTATTCTTAGTCTTGTTAACACAACTTCTACTCTTCGGTTGGGATGGATGCTGGTCACCCAACTACCAAGGTCATCTCTATTCTCTCGCAGTTTGTTTCTAGAGGTATGCCTCCATAATTCCTTCCATTTATCATGAAGTTAACTCCTAATGCTGGGTTTAGATCGGTGTGTGGGAGAGGAAAAAGAGCATCACAGGGTTAAGCGGCAGCTGCCTTGGCCTTCCAATCAGCTCGCTCATTCACACTGATACAAACATGCACTGGCACCCAACCCAGATCTTTTTACATGTTGACATCAGTGCATGCCAATCTTGAACCTCCCTCACTACTGGATGTGATGAGTTTAAGTTCTTGATTGCTTGCAAGGCACTACGAGAGAATATATTACTATAGAATGGTTCGTAAGATTTCTAGTCATCTTAACTGCTGCAAGAATGGCATGTAACTCTACATTGAAAATCGAGGCTGCTAGAGAGACTGCCAGATGCAGTCTTCCCTCGGCTCACTGCTACAAAACCCATACCATTTTAAGATTTCAAACCATCTGCATATATTGCATCTGATCCTTTGTACTTAGAAGTGTGCTGAAGAAATCTCTCCTGACTTCTGTTTGAAGAAATCTTCCAACCAAAACCAGCCCAACTTGATTAGTCCAAGGGAGGAATTTGCGGAAATTTAAATTAAGATCTTTGTTAAGAGATTCCTTATTCTCCTATCATAGGATCTGCTATCCTCAAGGGTGTTGAAAACCAATCTGGATGTAGGAGATCCCAGAATCCTTTGTAGTCTTGTGTAGTAAATCAGGTGGATGGCACTGTTCTCTCCCTCTATTGAATAGGCCCAACAAGAACTTCAGAGAGCTCTCCAGTAAGTGAGATATTATTTGGGATGGAATATTGTCACTTCCTGGGCAGTCTTACACAGAGATGCAAAGCAGTCCATCTCCTTACCCAAAGTTCTGCTGCAGTCCTACTGAAGAATGAATGGGTGTCATTCCTGTTCAGCCTGAAGAGTGGAGAATCGGACAGTGTAAGATGCTCCAGAGATCTCTGTCATTGATTTAGCTAGCTCATTTGCAACATCTTCTTTGTCTGTGAGGATTATGCCATCTATCTTCAGAGCAGGTGTGACATGAATGTGCTCTTTCCAGCAAACTTATACACCTTGTCCCATACCCATGCTAAGGAGTCCTAGAGTTAATTGAGGAGACATACTATCTCCACGATGTCCGTCTAGCAAATCGTCTTGCCCTTTGGCTCAGGTCTTTTTGTAATGGATCAAGGTTACATTGCTGGGGAATCGTTTCAACTGCCTTCATGCAACTTTTCTTGCTCTGACAGCTTGTTGGCATTCATCAGACCACCATAGTACCAGAGGTCGACGGTACTGCCCGCTACTTTTGGAAATGGATGCTTCTGCTGTAAGGTGAATTTGTGATGTTAAGTGATTAACAGCATCTTGAACACATTGGAAATCATTCACAGATCCTTACAATACTACAAGAATACTCTTAAGAACAAGGACTCCAGGCCCTTCCTCGAGAGTTGCACAATGTGTCCCCCCAGAGGTGATGCCGACCACTGAAATCTCCCAAGAGTAAAAATGGATGTGGCAACTGCCCAAGTAGATATTCCAAATCATCTATGTTGAGATTTGGTGGAGGAAGGTAGATGGATGCAACAGCGTAAGGTCATGTCAGCCTATTCTCATAGCCTTTACCCACAGTGGGGGGATGGTGGATGGATGGTGGATGGCCTGGAAGAAAATATCCTGACATACCATTATGCTACTCCTCCATAAGGTCCATTATCAAAGGTCCCATAATGGGCTTGAACATGAAATCCTCTCAGGGAAATTGGACGATTTTCTCTGATCATAATCTCTTGTAGGCATACACAAACGGGGTTTACATGAATCAGATGTTGCAGTTCTTCCCATTTTGCATGAATTCCCTGACGTTCCATCAGATTAGAGTATCTTGTTCTTCAAACTACCTCTTCATAAGGTATTTGGCAGCACCTGTGGTCAAGGTTTGCCTTACACCTTTAGGCTGTCCTTTTCCAGGACCTTGGGAGTATCTTTTGAAGGTTTGTTTACCTGTGGAACTAGTTTACACAGGCTTCCTTTAGACAGGCTCAGGATTTCTTTGCCTGGGCAAAGGATTGACCTGAGCCTTTGCTTCAGGTGATGGCAGCTGGAGCTGTCACGGTTGAGGTCCCTGAAGCCCTGCCTAACGGCCCCCAAAGACCCACTCTGAGAGGAGTCTTTTGAACAGCTCAGGGTTCCTTTGCCTAGGCAAAGGGCGTACCTGAGTCTTTGCTTCAGGAGTATTCTGCTTAGCTGCGGAAGCCCCTGTGGATGTGGTGACAGCTGGAGCTGTCACCGTTGAGGCCTCTGGAGCCTTGACTGATGGCTCCAAAGACCTTACTTTGGGAGCAGGAGTCTCCTCAATAGACCCCTCACTCTTACTGTGTTTCTAGTGGAACAACTCACCAGAGGCAGTTTCAGCAATTGAGGACTGAGGTTTAAAGGTAGTGGCAGAGTTGTAGTGTAAGAAGTATTGGAGGGCAAGGGGTTGGTGGGAAGGAGGATGGGCTAGAACCAAAGCAAAGGATTTACCTGGCTGTGCAAACAGCACACGGGCATGTTGCTTTGCCTCTGGAAAACTAACTTTCTCCTTGCTCCTTATTACCAATACTTCTTTTTCAAATTTGTACCTTTTACATTGAATTAGAAAGCTTCATGGGCTTCTTTGCAGTGATAGCAGCATATTGAGCCTGGACAGTTGTCTTCTCCTTGATGACTTGTTATACCACACTTTACACACACTCTTGGTTGTTCATTTTCCTTAAAACAGCAAGAGTTGGCTCCATCCCCATAACCCTGGCAGTGGAAGCACCATATACGGTTGAGCACATATGGCTTTAACCTTGCGGTGGTATCATGCCAACTTAACTGATTCTGGAAGAATTGACGAGTTAAAAGTTAGAAGGAGAGCTGGTGTCGACTGTTCCAAACTATCAACTTTCTTCTTAAAATGCTTTACTGCCACCAACTAAAAATTCTTTAGTTCCTCGAATAGTTTCTCCTCAGAATACCTCATAAGGACTCAGGAAAAGAGGGGAACTTGAAACTTGAGCCCCAGGAATGTCGCATATTACACACAAACAGTCACTTGTCTGTTGACGAAACCTCAACTATCAGGCTACCATCTCGCTGTGTGATGATGCTAGGATCACGTTGACACTCCTCAACTATTTTCAATGTACTTCAAAAATATCAAGATCCATGATTGATACACTATCAATGGTTTTCACTACTAGGTATTTACTATACGGTATGATTTCATATTTACCAGGTAAGATTTCCTTAGTGAATTGAGGAGGACTTTTTCCCTTCTTACCTGGTTTGGGAGCCTGAGAAACATTACGATTCCCATTCTTGCCCTTTGGAAGCTGGAAAGGTCCAAATGACAAAATATGACATTCCAGAGGGAATGGCCAAGGGATTGCATAGATTGTCATGGAGAGAGCTAGATCTTTGTAATTTGTAGTACTCATACAATTAGAACTCTTCATTTCCTCACCCTCTCACCCACCATGGAGTCCAATGAGGGGAAGCTATAGGTGGACTCAAAATCTCCCAACAGCCACAGGGGTAGTGGGAAATATACGCAGCCACTATTACAGTACTGATGTCAGTTGCGGGACCTATGCGCTACCAACTGAACAGTGCCTGCATGACTCTAGCCATATTTAACCAGCCAACTGACTTGACCGGACCTTGATCAAGCCACCTGTCTAACCAGAATAGAGGACCAAAGAGGTGAGTTAAATAGCACCACTCAACCTCTAAGACTCCTGTCTCCTAGTAATATGGATGCCATGCAGGGCAAACACACATGGGAGAGTTCACCCTGGCCCAAGATGGAATGAACGAGGGGTGGGTTGCGCAATCCTCTCTCATAGGTCTCATCCCTCACTGGCGACCCCTCCAGTATGGTAGCCCTCTGGTCCGGCTGACCAGATCACTGGGACCTCAAGCCCCCCCCCCATGACGGTAAGGCGACCCATTTAGAGGAGAGTCTCTGATCGATTCCAGAAAACCTGACGGATCCAGTTGCTCTGTGGTAGACCTTTCAAGCGTGAAACACTTGAAAGCAGTTCAGGATTTTCATTGATATATGCCCAAGGGGAAGCAGAATTTTGTCTCCCTGGTGACACTGGAGGCCACTGAAGTTTTGTTGCATGGCTCAGCTGAATGGCAATCAGGCAATCATTTGCATCACTCTTTGGTGCATAGGGCTCGGACACTGCTGAGAAGGGACAAGGAAGAGTTCATCAGGAATCTTGCTGAAGAGGTTGAAGGCCATTTCTTGGTAGATGACCTTTGCCTTGTCTACCAAGCCCCGAGAAAACTGTGAACTTTAAACCCTTCTCGCAGATGACTATAGTCCGCTCAGTGGATGAACTGATCATCTCAGATAATGTTGGGGTTTGTGAATGTTGAGCTGAGTACTTTGAGCAGTTGTACCCTCAAACAGTTAGCTTGGATGCAAGTGGTATCACATTACCTGTGCTAGACCCACCCATCACCCATCTGACTGAGGTTAGGATGGCAATTTCTAAGCTGAAGAGTGGGAGAGCCACAGACAAATGTGATGTGATATCACTGCTGAACTCCTAAAGGCTGATGTGAACCTATGGCATGGGGTTTGCATACAGTCTTGACTGCCATTTGGCAGTTCGGTTCCATTCCCCCTGCTCTGTTGAGGGGCATGGTCATCCCTCTCTGGAAGGGGAAAGCGGATTGTTGGGATGGAGCCACTACTGTGGCATTACACTGCTCAATATACCAGGCAAGGTTTTCACCCACATTCTTCTGAACAGATAGTGACCACCTACTTAAGGCACCAGAGACCGGACCAGTCTGGATACACACATGGCAAATCCATAATAGACTGTATCCTAGCACTTTGAGTAATTGTGGAATGCTGTTCAATTGTGTGTTGCTTGTGGCCTATATCGACCTCATGAAGATGTTTCACTCTGGGAGATTCTGAGACTTAGGGAATTCCAACACATATTATTGGCCTAATAGCAAGACTATATACTGGGACTGAAAGTCCTGTAGAGTGTGGTGGGGACCTGTCGAGCAGAGCTGCTATCCAAAGTCATGTGGAGCAACAATGGGCAATATCAAAGTCTCAGACCTTGACTTTGCCGATGATGTTGCTATCCTATCTGAGTCTCTGGAATCACTGGTGGCAGCGTTTGATGCATTTAGCGATGAGGCGAAGCTCTTAGGCCTAGAGGTCTCCTGAACCAAGACCAAGATTCAGGACTTTAGGGACCTGTTAGGGGAACCTGTTCAATTGGTCCATGCTTGCGGTGAAGACGAAGTCACAGAAAGCGTTGCATACCTTGGTAGCATAGTCCAAATCTCTGGGCTGGGCAGACCAAGAAGGCAGTAGACAGATTGGTCTGGCAGCAAGAGCCATGACCTCTTTTAACAAGAGCATTTACAGATGTCGGTACCTATGCAGAAGGATCAAGCTACATGTCTTCAAGGCCTGTGATACTGTCAGTTTTGCTCTATGGAACCAAAACCTGGATGCTATCTAGAGCCTTGGCGTCTTGTCTTGATGCTTTTTGTAACAAGTCTCTTCGCCGGCTCATGGGGTACAGTTGGGAGGACCTTGTGTCCGGTTGACGGCTACACCGTGAGACTGACATGGAACCTGTACTTGCATAACCCGGGATCACCAACTCGAGCACCTAGCTCGTTTTCTGTGGATGACCCTGCCTATCAGGTTGTCCTCTCTGCAAGACATCTTGGGTGGAGGAGGCTCTAGGAGGTCATGTCTTTGGCAGCTCGACCAGGACCAGTGGGGGTTAGAAAAGGCCAGAGCCTGCCTTGGGGACTCGCCATGGGGACCCTCAGGGCTGGAAGCGAAGGGTGGATGCGGCCATGCGCCCCCGTCGGCATTAACCCTTTGTTGATGATGATGATATTGGTACACACACACACCACAACACACACACCACACACCACACCACCCCACCACACACACACACACATATATATATATATATATATATATATATATATATATATATTTTGTATATATATTTGTGTGCATATATAATATGTATATATATAAAATATATATATATATATATTAATATTTATATTATAATTTTATATATATATATGTTGTGTGTGTGTGTGTGTGTTTGTGTGTGTGTATGTACATATATGTATATATAATTTTACAATATGTATGTATGTATATATTATACATATATATATATATAAAATATATATATATCTATTATATATTTAAAATATATAATATAAAAATTTATATTTAATATAATATATATTTTTATTATTTTTTGTTTTTTTGTTTTTTTTTTTTTGGTGTTGGTTTTTATTATATTACATAATATTAATATATTAATATTTTTTATATATATTATATAATATATATTATAAGATATATATAAATTTTAAAATATATATAAAATTTTAAAAATTTTAATTTTATATTTTTTATTTTATAATTTTATAATATAAAATAATATAATAATATAATTTATTTATATTTTAATAATAATATAATTTATATTTATTTTAAAAAGTTTTTATTTTTATTTTTATTTTTATCTATTTTTATAAAATTTATATTATATATATATATATATATATTATAAAATATATAATTATATTATATATAGTATAAAATTTTTTATATTAAAAATCTTATCTTTATATATATAATATTATATTATATTTTATATATATATAAAATTTTAAAAATAGATATATAGATATATATATATATATATATTATATATATATTATATAAAATAATATTTTTATTTTAATTTAATATATATATTATATATAATTTATAGTATATATATATATTATAAAATTTAATTATTTTTAAAATTTTAAAATTTTTAATATTAAAAAATATATATATAATAGTATATTTTAATTATTTTTAGATATATAAAATTTTTAATAATATATATATTAATATTTTTATTAAAGATATAATTAAAATGTCTATATATATTTATATATATAAAAGAATTTTTTAAAATTTTTTTATAATATTATATTATTTTTAATTAGATATTTTAAATTTTAAAATTTAATTTTAATATAATAATCTATACTAAATTTTTTATAGATATTATATATTTTAAGTTTTACCCTTTTTATATATAAAATTTTTAATAAAAACTTTTAAAATATATTTTATATATTTTAATTTTTTTTAGGGTTTTTTGGTTTATTTTAATATATAAATACTTTTAATAAATATGGAAAAATTTTTTGTTACATTATAATAGAAAATTATATTTTACTCTATAAAATATTTTATCTAAAATTTAATTTTAATCTATTTTTTTATATTTTTCTATTTTACCCTTTAAATTTTACCGAAAAATTTTAATATAAATTATATTTTAATATATAGTAAAATTTTAACATATATATATAATCCATAGAAAATTTTTTTATATATAAAATATATCTATATATATAATATATAAAATATAAAATTTTGGTTGTATGTTATATACATATAAATTATAATATTATAATATTTTCTCTATATATATATATTTATTTCTCTTTATATATATATATATATTATATATAATTAATATATCTATATATAATATATATATTTATATTATAATATATTTTATAGATATAAAAATTATGTTGTATAAACCCTATAAATTCTATATAATCTATATATATTATATTTTAGATAGATAAAAGATAGATAGATAGATAGATAGATAGATGTTTAGATAGATAGATATAGGGTTAATCATAAAATTTTTATAATATATTATATATATAATATATATATATAAAATTATATATATTATATATATATATAAGATTTTAAATATAGTATAGATTTTAGATTAGATATAGAAAGATATTTATATATATATTAAAAATATTATATATAATTTTATAGATATTTTATATTATTATAAAATTTTAACATACATACAATGGTACATTATATAACTTTATAGGTACATATATAAAAAAACAACACACCACACACACACACCCACACACCACACACACACACACACACACACCAAAAAAATTATAAAATTAAAATATATAAATAATATTATATAAAATATATATATAATATATACATATTATATATATAATATAAATTTATATAATATATATATATTAGGAAATATATATAATCATACAAATGTACATTAATTTTACATATAGTACATACCACACCCCACACAACACACACACACACACAATTTTATATATATAATTATTATTTTTAAAATATATATTAATATATATTTTAAAATATATATATACATATTATATTTTCACAAAAAAATATATCCCAAATATTATATATATAATATATTATATATTTAATTGTGTGTGTGTGTGGGTTTTTGTGTGTGTGTGTGTTTTGGGTGTGGTTGTGTGTGGTCCAATATAATCATCAAAAAAGGGTTTAAAATGCCGACGGGGGGCAGGGCCCCGCATCCCCCCTTCGTTTTCCACCCCTAGGGTCCCTCAGGGCGAGGTCTCCGGGCCCGGGCTCGGGCCTTTTTTTCTAACCCCACGGTCTGGTCGAGCTCCCAAAGACATGACCCCCTAGAGCCCCCCTCCCCCCAAGATTGTCTTCCCAGAGAGAAAACCGATGGGCCCAGGGTCATCCCAAAAAACGAGCTAGGTGCTCGAGTTGGTGACCCCCGGATTATGAAAAGTAACGGGTTCCATGTCAGCCCTTCAGGGTTTTAGCCGTAAACCCGGCCCAAAAGGGCCCCCCAAACGTACCCATGACCGGGGGAAGAGCTTGTTCCCCAAAAAGCATCAAGAAAAGGGACGCCAAGGGCCCTTTAGATAGCATCCAGGTTTTGGTTCCTAGGGGCAAAACTGACTTTATCACAGGCCTTAAAAGGACAGGGTAGCTTGACCCTTCCCCGGCATAGGTACCGACATCTGTAAATGCTTTTTTGTTAAATGGGGTCATGGTCTTGTGCCAGCCCAAAACGGTTACTCCCTTTTTGGGGTCTGAAAACCCCGAGATATGGCTATGCTACCAAGGTAGGGAAACCCTTTTTCTTGATTCGCCCTTTCACCCAAGCTTTGGCCCAAATTGAACGGGTTTCCCCCCAAAAAACGGGCCCCCCTAAAGTCCTGAATCTTGGTCTTGGTTCAGGAGCCCTCTGGGCCTAAAGCTTCCCCTATCGCTAAATGCACCCAAACGCTGCCCCCAGTGTTTCCCAGAAAATTAATGGGGTTAGAAACATAATGGGAAAAGTAAGGTCTGAAAATTGGGATTTCCCCTTTTTGTTGCTCCACATGACTTTGGTTAGAAGCCCCTGTTCGAAGGTCCCCACCACACTCAAAAGGGACTTTCAGTGCCAGATATAGTTTGGTTTTAGGCCAATAAATTTTTTGGAATTCCCCTAATCTCAAAAATCTCCAGATTAAAACATTTCATGGGTCGATTAGGCCAAAAAGAAACCCACACAATTGACAGCATCCACAATTACTCAAAGTGTGGATACGTCTATTTTTGGATTTCCATGTGTTTATCCAATTTGGCCCGGGTCTCTGGTCCCCTTAGTGGGTTTGGTCAAAATATCTTTTTTCCAAAGAATGTGGGTAAAAAACCTTCCTGGTATCTGAGAGTGAAATGCCCAGTAGTGGTTTCCATCCCAACAACCCCCTTTCCCCTTCCAGAGGGGGAAATGACCACCCCTAAACAGAGCGGGGAAAAATGGAACCGAACTCCCCCAAAGGGCAGTCAAGACGTATGAAAACCCCATCCCAAGGGAAACCATCAGCCTTTGGGGTTTCCCCGGCATGATATCACATCACATTTGTCTGGGGCTCTCCCACTCTTCAGCTAAAAATTTCCCCATCCTAACCTCAGTCAGATGGGTTTATGGGGGGGCCCCTAGAAAGGTAATGTGATACCACTTTCTTCCCCAAAATAACTGTTTTGGGGAAAAACGCCAAAGTCCCCAGCCCCAAAAATTTTACAAACCCAAAATTATCTGAGAGATCAGTTCATCCACTGAGCGGACTTATTTTTGCGAGAAGGGTTTAAAGTTCACTTTTTTCGGGCTTGGGAACAAGGGAAAAGGGCATCTACCAAAAATGGCCTTTTAACCTCTTCAGCAAAATTTTCCCGATGAACTCTTCCTTGTCCCCTTTTCAAAACCCGTGTCCGAGCCCAGGGAACCCAAAAAGTGTGCAAATGATTGGGCCCGAAATTTCCCTTCAGCTGAGGCCATGCAAAACACTTCAGGGGCCCCATTTTCCCCAGGGAGACAAAAATTTTGCCTTCCCCCTTTGGGGATTATTCAATGATACCGGGAAATGCTTTTAAGTGTTTTTTAAACCTTTAAGGGCTACCACAGGCAAAATGGATCCGGGGCAGGTTTTCCTTTTGAATCGATCAGAGGCTCTCCTCTAATGGGGCCCCCTTTACCGTCATGGGGGGGGGCTTGAGGTCCCCAGTGATCTGGGTCAGCCGGGGCCCGAGGGGTACCCTTTCTGGAGGGGTCGCCAGTGAGGGATGAACCCATGAGAGAGGATTGGGGCAACCCCCCTCGTTCATTCCATCTGGGGCCCGGGGTGAACTCCCATTTTTGTTTGGGCCCGCATGGCTCCAATTTTTACTAGGGAAAAGGAGTCTTAAAAGGGTTTGGGGGTGCTGTAACCCCACCCTTTGGTCCTCATTCTGGTTTAAAAGGTTTGGGTTGATCAAGGTCCGGTCAAGTCAGTTGGCTGGTTAAATATGGCTAGAGTCATGCAGGCACTGTTCAGTTGGGAGCGCATAGGTCCCGCAACTGCCATCATACTGTAAAAATGGCTGCGTTATTTTCCCCCCTACCCCCGTGGCTGTTTGGGGGATTTTTATCCACCTATAGCTTCCCCTCATTGGACTCCCGGTTTGGGGGGAGAGGGTGAGGAAATGGGGTTTAATTTTTATGAGTACTACAAAAATTTTCAAAGATCTAGTCTCTCCATGACAATCTAGCAAACCCTTGGCCATTCCCCCGGGAAATTTTAATTTTTTCATTTGGATCCTTTTTCCCGTTCCAAAGGGCAAAATGGGAAACGTAATGTTTTCAGGGTCCCAAACCCGGGGAAAAAAGGAAAAAAAACCTCCTCAATTTAAAAAGGGAAAACTTACCTGGTAAATATGAAATCATACCGATAGTAAATACCTAGTAGTGAAAACCCTTGATAGTGTATCAATCATGGATCTTTATATTTTTGAAGTACTTGGAAAAAAATTGAGGGTGTCAACGTGATCCCAGCTCATCCCACAGCGAGATGGAGCCTGAAGTTTAGGTTTTGTCAACAGACAATGACTGTTGTGTGTAATTGCGACATTCCTGGGGCTCAAATTTTTAAGTTCCCTCTTTTCCTGAGTCCTTAGGGGGTATTCCCGGGGGAAAAAACTATTAGGAAAAAACTAAAGAATTTTAAAGTATGGCAGTAAACATTTTAAGAAAAAAGTTGAGGGGTTTGGGAAAAGTCGACACCAGCTCTCCTTTAACTTTTAAAACCTTTAATCCTTCCCGAATCGTTAAGTTTGGGATGGGACCCGCAAATAAAACCCTATGTGCCCCCGTATAAAGGGGCCCTTTTTCTGCCAGGGTTAAGGGGGGGGGAGCCAAAATCTTGCTTTTAAGGAAAAGAAAAAACCCAAAAGTGTGTGTAAAGTGGGGGTATAACAAGTCATCAAGGAGAAAACAAATGTCCAGGGTCAATATGCTGCTAAACACTGCAAAGAAGCCCATGAAACTTCTTAATTCAAAGAAAAGGTACAAATTTTAAAAAAAAAGTATTTGGGAATAAAGGGGCAAGGAGAAAATTTGTTTTTTCCCGAGGGGAAAGCAAAATTTCCCGTGTGCTGTTTTTTCACAGCCAGGTAAATCCTTTTCTTTTGGGTTTTAGCCCCTCCTCCTTCCCACCAACCTTGCCCCCCAAAATTCTTAAACACAAATTTTGGCACTACCTTTTAAAACCCGTCCTCAATTGCTGAAACTGCCTCTGGTGGTTTTTTTCCACTAGGAAAAAACAGTAAGAGTGAGGGGGCTATTGAGGAGCTCCCGCTCCCCAAAATAAGGTCTTTGGAGCCATCAGTCAAAGGGTCCCGAGGCCTTTAACGGGGAAGCTCCGCTGTCACCAAAACCAAAAGGGGCTTCCGCAGCTAAGCAGAATATCCGGGAAACAAAAAACTCAGGTACGGGCCCCTTTTCCTAGGCAAAGAATCCTGAGCCTGTTCAAAAAATCCTCTCAGATTTGGGGGCTTTGGAGCCCTTAGGCAGGGCTTTAGGGGCCTTTAACCCTTTACAGCCCCCAGCTGCCCTCACCTGAAGCAAAGGTCGGGGCAATCCTTTGCCCAGGCAAAGAAATTGAGCCTGTCTAAAGGAAGGCGGGAACTAGTTCCACAGGTAAAAAAAACCTTCAAAGAACTCCCCAAAATTCCCCGGAAAAGGACGCCTAAAAGGGGTAAGGGAAACCCTTTACCAAGGGGCTGCCAAAAAACCTTATAAAAGGTAGTTTTAAGAAAAAGATACTCCCAAAACTGATGGAACTTCAGGGAATTCATGCCAAAAAAGGGAAAAACTGCAACATCCCGAAATTTAAAGTAACCCGTTTGTGTATGCCTACAAAAGGGTTATGATCAAAAGAAAAGGTCCCCAATTTTTTGAGGGATTTCATGTTCAAGCCCATTATGGGACCTTTATAAGGACCCTTTTTGGGGGAGTAGCATTTAAAGTAGTCCGGATATTTTTTTCCAGGCCATCCCCCATCCCTCCCCCCATCCACCCTGTGGGTAAAGGCTATGAGAAAAGGCTTGACATGACCTTACGCTTTTGCATCCATCTACCCTTTCCCCCACCCAAAACTCAACATAGAGGGTTTGGGAAAATCTACTTGGGCATTGCCAATCCCCTTTTTTCTCTTTGGGGATTTAAATGGGGCCCCGGGATTTACTTTTGGGGGGACCCCATTTTGGGAACTCCCCGAGGAAGGGCCTTTTTTCCTTTTTCTTAAAATTTTTTCTTTTAGTAAATTTTAAAAGGGTCTGTGAATGATTTCCCAAATTTTTAAATGCTGTTTAAAAAAAAACACTTTTAAAACACAAAAATTTACCTTACAGCAAAAAGCATCCATTTTCCAAAAAAAGCGGGCAGTACCCTCGAAACCCCGGGGACTATGGGTCTTATGGGGAAAAAACCAACAACTGGCAGAAACAAGAAAAATTTCATGAAGGCAGTTGAAACATTCCCCGAATGTAACCCGATCCATTACAAAAAAACCTGAGCAAGGGAAGGCCCAGTGCTAAAACGGGCATCGTGGAGATAGTAGGCTCCTCAAATTAAAAATCTGGACCTCCTTAGCATGGGTATTTGGGAAAAGGTTTTATAAGTTTGCTTGGAAAAAAGCAAATTTTGTCACCCCCGCCCGAAGGATAGATGGCAAATTTCCCCACAGACCAAAAAAGATGTTGCAAAGACTTTTTAAATAAAGAAGAGATTCTGGGGCATCTTACACGTCCGATTTTCCCTCTTCAGGCCCGAACAGGAATGGGCACCCATTCATTCTTCGTAGGACTGCCCGCAGAACTTTTGGGGAAGGGAAAGGCGGGTTTTCATCTCTTTGAAGACTGCCCCAGGAAAGTGACAATTTCCCTACCAAATAATATCTCCCCTTTCTGGGGGGCTCTCTGAAGTTCTTGTTGGGCCTATTTAATAGAGGGAAAAGAACAAATGCCCCCAACCCCCATTTTAAATACACAAGGGCTACAAAGGATTTTGGGGTCTCCTACATCCGATTTGGGTTTTTAAAACCCCCTTTAGGATAGCTCCTATGATGGAGAATAAGGAAAACTCTTAACAAAGATTTTAAATTTTTAAATTTTCCCCAAATTCCTCCCCTTTGGGCTAATCAAGTTTGGGGGATTTGGGTTTGGGAATTTGGAAAGGAGGAGTCGAAAACAGAAGGGCAGGAGAGATTTCTTTAAAACACAATTTTTAATTTCCAAGGATCAGATGCAATTTATACAGATGGTTCGATACGAAAATGGTGTGGGGTTTGTAGCAGTGACAGAAGGAAAAACTGCATCTGGCAGTCTTTCTCTAGAGCCTCGATCTTCACTGCAGAGTTACATGCCATTCTTGCACAGTTTAAAATGACTAGAAAACTTTGAACCCTTCTAAGTAATATATTCTCTCGTAGTGCCTTTCAAGCAATCCAAAAACTTAAAATCATCACTCCCGGGGTGGGGAGGGTTTTAAGGGTTGGCTTGCACTGAGTTCCCCCATGTAAAAAAATCGGGGTTTGGGGGCCAGTGCAAAGTTTGTACAGTGAGAATGAGCGAGCTGATTGGAAGGGGCCAAAGGGAGCTGCCGCTTTAAACCCCGTGTGCTCTTTTTCCTCTCCCACACACCGATCTAAAACCCCGCATTAGGGGTTTAAATTCATGATAAATGGGAAAGGGAATTTTTGGAGGCAAAACCTCTAGAAAACCCAAGGGGAGAGAATGAGATGACCTTGGTAGTTGGGTGACCACATCCATCCCAAAACCCAAGAGGGGAAAAATTGTGGTTTTTCCCAAAACTAAGAAAAGGCAACAGACTGCCCTGGGCTGAAATGGCTAAAAATTTAAACTTTTTGGGGGGATGCCCAAAAGCCATGATGGTCGCAAATGAAATTGGGAAGATGTTTCAACCTTTTCAAGCCAAAAAAGTATTTACTTTCTCCCCCATATACACTGAAAAATATAGTGGGGCCCGGGTTGTGACGGGGCCTTATTTGTTTTCCCTTGGGAAAATAAAATTTTTAATTTAAAATTTTAATTTTGCATAATGATTTTGCAAAATTTTAAAAATTAGGGCATAATTTTATGCTTTTATTTTTATATATTTTTTGTTATTTTTTATAAATTTATAGATAGATTTTAATGTTTCAAAAAATCTGAAAGGGCATTGTTAGAATAAAATTAGCTTTTTATTCAGCAGATATTTTTAAAAAATCACTCAATCTTTCGGGGGGGGGAACGGGGGGGGTCTCGTTTCTCAACCCCGTCTTTTGAAAGTATTTTGAACGGAAAAAGTTTTTATTTCAGTACAGGTGACATGAAAAATATAGAAAGTTTTTTGAAAAGCTGATTTTAGTTGAAAATTTTAAAATTTAAACCCGCACCAATCTCCCTTAAAATTTTGTTCCGGCTTTTTCAAAAATGCGCGTAGAAATGCATGGAAACCCCCGCCCCCTCCTTGCTAAACTGCCAGTCGACTCACTAGCACATCCCACCCCACCCCATTGTGACACCTCTTTGTTCCTGTGCTTCACCTGTCCCTCACGCTGACCACATACGCCTTCCATGCCTCCTTTCATGTCTATCTGCGCCTCCTGCTGTGTCTTCTGCAGTGAATCCTGCAGTATCTTCTGCCTCACCCTTCCCCACCTGCCCACAAGTCAAACTGCCCACAAATCTAAGCAACTACTGGGTGAGGCCATTGAACAACTGCATCACAAGATGTCTCAAGAGAACACCCATCTTGGTGAGGCTATTCATGGTATTGAGATCACTCACAATGAGGTGAGAGACCCCAAGGCTTGAGAGATGAATTTTAGGCACGCCATGTCCTCATGAGGAGAAACGCCGACCTAAAGAGTGAGTTGGCCAAGATAACAGAGCGACTTGACTACCAAGACAACCAAGGACAACCAGAGTATCCTTTGCTTCTCTGGTACAGTGAGGCAAACCCTGGAGCAGAGTCAACAAAGGTTGTCTAACCCTGAGACAGCACCTTCATGCTGCGCTGCAGATAAACAGACTCACAGGTAGCCTTCTTGCAACAGGCCCATGGATATCGTGGCTAAATTGCACGATTTGTGGTCTTCAATGAAAAGTCCATGAAAATTTCTGCACCGGCAATGTCAAGGCTCACAAAGACCAGAAGGTAATTGTAACTGAGTGCTCACCCTCGTGCCCGCCTCGGTGCTCCCCACGCTTGGACCAGAGATCTTGTATCCCTGCAATTGTCCACCCCGCTCCAGCTGGGCTCGTCTTGTGGCTCACTGTTCGATCCTCCATCACCAAACTCCAGCATCCCTTGGTTCCTCTCTCCTACACTCTCCTGCGCCTCACCATACCTACTCGGCTGTTGTGAAGACACCTGAGGGAGCTGGAGGATACAGCATGTCGCCACGACACCTTGGCCCCTTCAGCCCGTCAGTTAACGGCTGAGATTAAATAGTGATGTAGCATTGTCATCCAATAATATATGAAATTGATATGTACTTCCGTAATCTTAACAAATGACTCCAATATCAATTTTCCCTTTTAGCAATATCAGTGACAAGGATTTAGAATGTTTTAAGTGTCAAAGACTGTGTCAGCATCCCAACTCTAACTATACAAGGATTTTTTTTTTAAATGCAAAAATAATCATGAACGTTCAGATGACTATGGCCCAGACAGTTTATGGTCGACCCTTTAGACATGATGAACCCATATTGTCCGTATGCTTATCCCAATACTTCATTGCTAAATCTGTCAACCATGTCTCAGATTCATGTTTATCAGTCATAAGCCACTACATATGCAGAATTCCATTGTCGAAGAAGTTATTATTCAGTGTTTCATTCCTAATTTATTTGATGCATAGGGTTTTCTGAAACGATGTTAGCTGACGATCACCTAGATTGCTTGTGGACAAACTTCACACACATATTAGTTTAAAAGTAGCATCATTCGTTGTAGCATTTCAGACCAAAATTTCCCTACAGTCATAGCTGATGAATTGAGTAGATATTTCTCTAGCATTGGCACAGAACTGTCTCAGTCAGTTCCTTATACACATGGAGTTCAATGACTACCTTGGCAACGAAAAGTTAATCATATGACTTTAACCCCTATAACAGAAACGAAATCATAAATATCATGAATGAGTTCTCTCCAGGACATGATAACATTCCTGTGAGCATATAAGTCCGATATGCGAAGCTTAGCCTCGCCCAGGCTATGCCAGAGGGGAGCCCGGCCTGTATCCACTAATGCCGACTCGCTCACGTGTGTCAGCTGATGCTGACTCGGCTGAACCTAGTCCTTACCCGCCGTGGTGCCTAGCCACAGCAGTAACCTCCAGGCAACAATTGCAACTTCTCGCGCCTGGGCGGGCGCGATCCGCCGACCCCTCGTGATGAGAGGCCGACACGTTACCACTGTAACTAGCCCGGAGGCTCCAACATCCTGTGAGCATATCAAAAGAATTTTATTACTCTTGCTGATATTGGACAGCCTGTTTTATTTTTCACCATCTAAATAGGGCGCTCACATACATTATGCCCCATCAATGTAAAATGTCTGGTACTGCTGATGTGCTGACTGTAAAATCCTTTGATTTTAAACGAAATCGTGAATGAACTCAAAATTCTTCTCCAGGACATGATAACATCCCTGTGAGCATTATCAAAAGAACTTTATTACTCTTGCTGAAGCCACTGAAATACACAACAGCCTTTCTTTTACCGCTGGAATTTTCCCAGATCAATTGTAAATAGCAAAGGTCTATCCCCTCTTTGAATCAGGAACGAGGTGTTTTAAGCAATTTCTGTCCATATCTGTCCTTGCATCATTTAACAAAAAAATCGAAAAACTTGTGTACATAAGATGGAGTTTCTGGATGACAATGATATAATTAACACATCTCTATACGTTTCTTGCAAAATAAATCCAATGAAATGGCCGACTCCGATGAAATCATTTGATGATAGGAATTTGTAATAGGAATCTACCTTGACCTATCTAAAGCATTTAACACTCAACCATATATTCTATAGTCAAAATTAGGACATAGTGGTATTAGAGGCTCTGCTCGTACTTGGTTTACATCATACCTCACAAATCGAAAGCAATATCTTTTAATTTACAGTTGTTCTTTTAACACTTATCCACGGGATACCCTAGGGTTCTATATTAGGCCCATCCTCTTTTTTTATGTATAAATGACATGGTAAATGCTAGCACACTAAACGCTGTTATTTATCTGATGATGTTTGCGGTTACTCTTTTGGGATATTCGGTTTTGGAATTACTAAATACGACAAACAATGAACTACTGAATATCAGAAGATGGGTTATACCAAAAAGTTAACATTTAGTGATGCAAAACACAGTACATAATCTTTCACAGGAACGAAGAAATGATACTTGCACTCCCAGAGTTACTCTTGCAGGTGTTCCTCTTAAGAAAGTTACAAGTACGAAGTTCTTGGGCATTCACATAGATTTTCAGTGAACTTGAA
Organism: Penaeus monodon; assembly: GCF_015228065.2. NCBI lineage: Eukaryota > Metazoa > Arthropoda > Malacostraca > Decapoda > Penaeidae > Penaeus > Penaeus monodon. The sequence continues at coordinate 2,578,629 of NC_051423.1, read as the reverse complement.
ATCGCACATCAGAAACACTAAGGCTAAACTATATGACATGGTGGACTAATGTACCATTTACAAAACATTTTTATTGTAAAAACCCTCAAACAAGTTTACTAGCATCTCACGGTCAAATAGTTTGGGAGCTAATAGTTATAACTCATTAAAGCCATTGCATGCAACCCAAAAACGAATTGTATGTACTATACTTGGATGAAGGAACCCGCCCACACACACGACGACTTCGTAAATCTTATGCATCATAATGTAACGCATTCTTCTCTCCACTTTGTTTTTCTTCACAACCATAAATTGTATTTTAGAGCAGTACAATATAAATCAATATGAAAATAATCCTGTTGGTTTGCCCTAAATGTAAGCAAAAAAAAAAAAATGCTTTAATTATATCAGTGTGTATGCACTGTTCTTTCAATAGGTTAAGATGCTTGTGTTTGTAGAAACAGTTATTGTAATGTATTTTTTATGTCTTAACTTTTATTTTATTCAATACATAATTATGTTTTCTTATATGATAATCAATGTTTCTTGATAGTGTTTCAATGGGTCTTCCTATAGGAGTGTTACACCGGGAGGGCTTAGCCATGTTACCTATAAAATGTACGAAAAATATAAACGGTGAAATGTACATTTGATCTGATTCTGATTCCCTCCTCCTCCATGGCCCCGTAAATAGCCAACCCAGCACTGTCGTTGGAGCCAACACCTGACCCCATGGTACCTTCACAGGTATATTCCCGTCATGGTGGGTCGAGCCACAGAGATGTCCTTTCAACCACAGCACTGACACTGGCTCTTCCTGTCCCCCGTGGCGACGCCGGTCCTCAACTTGTCTTTGCATTAATGCCACAGCAGGGCACCTAAGCCCGTTTTATTTTTCACCATCTAAATAGGCGCTCACATACATGTATGTCCCAAACAATACAAATGTCTGTACTGCTGATGGTTGACTGTAAAATCCTTTGAGACTCAAAGAAAATTACTACCATAGAACTTTTTCCAAGTTGATTATTTTTTATTTTTTATGGCACTTCTATTTTCTGAGCTCATAGGGTTTGCATTTGACTTTTTTTGTCTTTTGTCTCTATAATCTCAGAACTTCCAGGATGACGTCATCGACTGTGCAGCTGATCTGCTGTGTATGCTGTGGCACAGGAGCGTAGCCAGTAAGTGATAATTGTGTTTATGACGGATAAAAATCTCTACATTTCGTGTATTTTTCCCCAATTTTTTTCGCTTATATCAAACATCGTCTTCCCCCAATATTCCCGCAATGCCTTTCCTCGCCAGTCATCCAGACGGCGGCCGCTGCAGGAGACATAGCTCAAGTGCAGAGCTTCCGGACGAGGCGTCAGCGTCGATGACCTGTCTCGGGGTAAAGCCTTTCCTGTTTAGTCCTTTCAAAGTGTGGGGAGAGGGGGGGAGGGCGAGGGTGGGGGACGGAGAAAAGAGCGCTCTTCGCAGGTGAGGCAGCTGATGCTCGGAATCCCAGCAGCAGCAGCAGGTGACTCTTCCCCCGCTTGGAAGACCTCACGTTCAAAAGGGCAAACACATTCTATAAGTATGAATAATGAATGTATATGAATGTGCATGTGTGTGTGATCAGTGTATTTACCTAAGGGATTATCATTAGCATTATTATTACTATGGTAAGCCACACAGAAGCACCTTCAAAAATCGAGAAATATCCCACCAAAGGTCTCAGTGCAGGTAAAAACACAGCAAAGAAAGAGGAGTTTAAAACAACAGCTATTACCTAGAAAAACTGACTAGATGAATTTTTAAACTTATCAAGAGTCGGAGAAGTTACAATTTCTGAAGGCACTCTATTCCAAAGCAGATCATCTAGAAACTGAAATGCAGATCGACTTACATCAAACCCCATAGAGTTCAGGGCTACAGACCTTCTAGTAATATTTACGGGTTGATAGAAATAAGGTAAAAGCTAATAGAGGAGACCTGAGTTATCGACTCAATCATGCATAAGCGTGAAAGAGCCCCAATATCCCTACGGTATCCAGTGCCCCACTCTAAGCAGACAGAAATATTCAAGTTTTGGTCATTCTGCCTTGTAATTGTATGATGAAGTTTATATTCATTATATCTATCTGTTTGTCAATCATGTCATCTATCTGTCCATTAATCTCTCTATCTATATAAATTGGGTAATTAGACAGAAAAAATGTCTAGAATTTGTCACATTGTGTCTGAAAGGGATGTGTGTATACGTATATATATATATATATATATATATATATATAATAAAATATATATATAATATATATTATATATATATATATAAAACACAATATGCACACTAAACAATTACATATACATATATCTATATACATATATTAACTACATACAACACACACACACCAACCACACCACAACACCACACCACACACAAAACAATTAATATAATATTAGATATATAATATATATAATATAATGATACATAATATATATATATATATATATATTATATTTATATATATTATATATGTATAGGGCGCGCGCGCGCGCGCATTGTGTGTTGTGTCCGTGCAAAGAGAGAGGGAGGGGGAGAGAAAGAGGAGAGGGGAAAAGAGAGAGAAAAAAGAGATGATGTAGATAGAAGAAAGAGAGAGAGAGGGGAGAGAAGAGAGAGAGAGAGAGGAGAGAGGGAAAGAGAGGGAAGGAGGAGGGAGAGAGAAAGAGAGAAAAGGGGGGGGGAGGAGAAAAAAGGGAAGGAGAGAAAAGAGAGAGAGAAAGAGGAGGAGGAAGAAGAGGAAAAAGAGGGGCGGGGAAAAACAGATAATTATGGGGGCCTGCGGTCCAAGGTCTCAGCTTTTCCCCCGAATTACCTATTTTAAATTTTTTGTAATTTTTCAAACCTCCATCTAAAATATGAGCCTCGATTTTGGGTGCGTGTGTTATATATATTAATATATATAGATATTTATTAATATATATAATATATAAAATAAATATTATATTATATATATATATATATATATATATTTTAATCCCATATATAATATAATATATTATATATTATAATATTACAAATTATATTAAATTATTTTTAAATATATATATATTTGTTATTTTTAAAATAATATTAATATAAATAACAACAAAATATATATTAATATATATAAAAATTTAATATATAAATTATTATATATATTTTTTTGTGTGAGTGTGTGTGTGTGTGTGTGTGTATATATATATTTTATAATATAATAAAATATTATATTATATTATTATAAAAATTATGTATATAATATATTATATTTAATATTATTATTATAACTTATGTATATATATATTGTTTTTTTTAATTGGGGTGTTTTGTGTATGTATTATATAATATATATTATTATATTATATTTTAAAAAATATATATTTATATATATTTTATATTGGTATATTTTTTTTAATTTAAATTATATATTATAATTATAATTAATTATATATATTATATATATGTTGTGTGTGTGTGTGTGTGTGTGTGTGTGTGTGTTTTTTGGGGGTGTGTCCAACATACAAAATAATATATAATATATATTTTATATTTATAAATAATTATATATTAATATATATTGTTTTTATTATAAAATAATATATAATATATTAAAATATATATATATATTATATATTATATTATATATTATTATATTGTATATAATTTGTGTTAAAATTTATATTTTATATTATTAATATGTGTGGTGTGTGTAATATATATTTTTAATATATATATTTTATATAAATTATTATATTATATTTATATTTTAATTATATATAATATATATATATATATATAAAAATAATATTTTTGTTTTGTGTGGTGTGTGTGGTGTGTGGTTGTGTGTGTTGTGGTGTGGGGTTTGTGTGTGACACAAACAAAAAAAATGTTTTTAATGTGTATGTTAACTATAAATTATGGGGTGCGTGTTGTGTTTTTTTTTAAAAAAAGCCCACACACACCCCACCCCACAACCCCCAACACACACACACACACACCACAACACCACACACACACACACACACACACCACACACACACAACACACCACACACCGTATCAATCAAATTTAAAAATTTAAAATATATAATATATAATATAATTTATATAATATATACATTCTTTTTAAAATTAGGATAACAGTTTAAAAAAATAATCGACGGTGACGAGTGGCTATGCGCGGTTCCTTGTCCCCCGATTCATTTTGATTGGGCTCCTCCCGGGCCCCGTGATATGCAATGAATGTGATGGGATAAGTTCTGGAAACATTCTACAACACCCACTCTATCCTCTTTGCTTTTCCCCCCAAAAAGGCACGCCCGCGCTGACGAGGGGGTGGAGAACAACCACTACCTATGGTTGTGTCCTGCTCGACGGAAGGACTCGACCTCCCGAAAGCAACGGAAAGCCTCGGAGTGCGGGGCGACGGGCATAAACCCAATTTGGGTCAGTGCAATGCCCCATCCAAGGACAGAACGGTTGGGGGGGAACCGGGTTTTTGGGGAATTTTTTTTCTAGTTGTTATTCTTATTACATTGTTTGACATGTTTATCTTTATTATATCTTTTTTCCTCCCCAACCTCATCAGGATTCGCGTATCGTCGTATTCTGTTAATTTTGTATTTTTTTATTTTATTTTTTATTTTATTACTATGCTATTTACTTACGTATTAATGTCTTTGCTTGCCCTCTTCCCCCTCATATCAGGATTATCACCTACACTCATATTACTTTTATCATTATTGCTGTTTTTTATCTTAGCTTAATCCATTTATCATTACAGCTTAAAAACCGCCATACCCTTTGCGTTGTGAACTCACCCTCCGAGATTCAGTTATTGCATTCTGCTCCACAACATTTCCTCGTTTCCCTTTTCCTTTTTAACACTGTCAGTGCAACCTAAAGAGATTCAAGGCGTACTTAAACACAAAACCTTCCTCTTTTCACAGACACTTTCCTTATTTTCCTTTCTCGGTTTCTTTTCCTTTTTCTTAATTCTTGATTTTGATCTTTCTCTTTGCCTGACTCCCTCCTTCCCTTTTCTCGCTCTTTCTCCATAGACTCTTCTCTTTCCCATGACCCACTTCTCGGTGTTTCCTTCCTCCCATCTCTTATCCTCTCTTATTCTCCTCTCTCTCCTCTCTCTCCGCTCTTCTCTCTCTTCAAATATATAATATATATTATATATATATTATTATATATAATATATATTACATATATTTTATATATATTTTTTTATCATATTATATATAAATATTATATCATATATATATATGTAAAAAATATATATGTGTGTGGTGGGTGTTGTGTGTGTGTGTGTGTGTTTTTGTGTTGTGGGTGGTGTGTGTGTGTGTGTGGTTGGTGTGTGTGTGTGTGTGTATAATATATATATTATATATATATATATATATATAATATATCAATATATATTCACAAAAAACATGAGGACACTATTTCCTTTCAGGTCGAACTGCCCTCTGTGGCCCTCGCGGGCTATTCGAAATTGCCGTCCTCTTGGTGGCGAAGGCGCAATCTGGAGTTGTACTGGGGGTAAGCACACCGGTTAGTACTTAGACCCGTGGTCTGTTAGTTATTGTGTGCTCCTTAGCGGGGGTTTGTTATTCTTTTCATGTACGTTACTTAGCCCTTTTTGTCAGTCTCACTGCGATGACCACGCATTTTACCATTCTCGACACGTGTAAAGTGCTCACTGCTGCCGTTCACTTCGCGATGCTCCTGTGTCGGGGGAATGGTTTTATGATTAGCCCTTTTCCCAAAATTTCCCAAAAGTCCAGTCAGATAAGATTGAAAGAAGGCAGTATGTTATTCAATTGCATATCACACAAGAGAGTGTGAGGTTAGTTTGTTGACTGACTTTACGGGGAAAGCGAAGCAACTGGGTACAAGTGCTGTAAAGAGACATTAAACCAGCAGAAATTTTCGGAATAAAGTAATACAGATG
>NC_051423.1:2557658-2567658 GCF_015228065.2 Penaeus monodon | reverse complement strand
ATCACAACAGAGGCCCTATGGGCAACAATACCCAATCACAACAGAGGCCATGGCAAAAAGTACCCAAATCTACACAGAGGCCATGGCAACAAGTACTCCTTCACAACGAGGCATGCAACAGTACTCCTATCACAACAGAGAGCATGTTAACAAGTATCCAAATCACCACAGTAGGCCATGCAACAAGTCCCAAATCACAACAGAGGCCATGGCAACAAGTACCCCCTCTCACAACACAGAGGCCTGGCAAACAAGTAACCAATCACAACAGAGGCCATGGCAACCATTACTCCTATCCAAAACCAGAGGCCATGGCAACAAGTACTCCTATCACAACAGAGGCGCATGGCAACAAGTACTCCTATCACAACGAGGCCGTGGCACAAGTCACTCTATCAACAACAGAGGCCATTGCAACAAGTATCCAAATCACAACAGGGCCATGGGACAACAATACCTCCTATCACACAAAGAGAGGCCATGGCAACAAGTATCCCAAATCACAACGAGGCCATGGTCCATGGCAACAAGTACCCCTTCACAACAACAGAGGGCCAGGCAACAAGTACCCAATCACAACAGAGGCCAATTGCAACAAGTACCCTATCACAACATAGGCCATGGCAACAAGTACTCCTATCACAACAAGAGGCCATGGCAACAAGTACCCAAATCGACAGAACAGAGGGCCATGGCAACAAGTACGCCTATCACAACACAGAGGCATGGCAACAAGTACTCCTATCACAACAGAGGCGATTGGTAAAAGTACCCAAATCACAACATCAGGCCATGGCCAACAAGTACTTCCTTATCTCACAATAACTCTCAAAACAACAGAGGCCATGGCAACAAGTCCCAATCACAACAGAGGCCATGGCAACAAGTACTCCTAATCACAACACAAAGGCCCATGGCTAACAAGTACCCCAAATCACAACAGAGGCCATGGCAACAAGTACTCCTATCACAACCAGAGGCCATGTTCCAAGTACTCTCCATCACAACTAGGCCATGGCAACAAGTACCCAAATCACAACAACAGAGGCCATTGCAACAAGTCCCCCTATCACAACAGAGGCCATGGCAACCACAAGTAATCCTATCACAACAGAGGAAGCCATGGCAACAAGTACCCCTATCACATTTCACATACGAAGCGGCCAGCAACAAGTAACTCCTATCACACAACCAGAGGCCCATGGCAACAAGTATCCCCAAGTCACAACAGAGCCTGATTAACAACAAGTTACCCAAATCAACAACAGAGGCCATGGCAACAAGTATCCAAATCACGACACAACAATGCCATGGCAGACAAGTAAACCCAATCACAACAGAGAGCCATGGAAACAAGTACTCCAAATCCAAACAGAGGCCAATGGCAACAAGTACCCTATCACAACAGAGCATGTTAACTAAGTACCCTATCACAAACAGAAGGCCATGGCACAGTACCTCAAAATCACACAACAGAGGCGTGGCAAACAAGTACTTACTCCTATCAAACAGAGGCCTATGGCACAGTACTCCTATCACAACAATGGCCATGGCAACAAGTACTACCAAATCACAACAGAGGCCATGGCAACAAGTACCCCCCTATCACAACAAACAGAGGCCATGGCAACAAGTACCACCTATCACAACAACGAGGCCATGGCAACAAATACCCAAATGCGCAACAGGGCTATAGCACAAGTCCCCTATCACAACAACAAGGCCATGCAACAAGTACCCCGATCACAAGTGGAACAGATGCTATGGCAACAGATACACCCATGACCACGGCAACATAAGTCCCGACACACGCACACCCGATAACCCTCGGGCAACAGGTGCACGCTCCACCTCATGTGCTCACGGCAACAGGACCGCCCGCGGCCACGGCGACGCCCCCTAGCCAGCCTCTGCCCTCCTTCGACCTCGCCGCCCGCCGCCGCGCAGGTGGGACACCGCGCTGGGGAGGCCGTCAGGGCCTGTGCTTAGGCGCGTGTGTGCGATCCGGGTGCCTGCGCGTGTCTACTGGGATTCGTATTCTTTTTATTCTCCTCGTGCAGAAGTGCACTTTGATAACCTCGATTCGTCTTCCGTCCTGTTAGCTTTCCTTTACAAACGGAAATGTGAATATTTTCATATATATTAATTATCAGCACTTGTAACACACACCACACACCACACACGACACCAGACACACGACACACACACACACACACACACACACACACACACATATATATATATATATATATATTATTATATATTATATATATATATATACTATTATTATATATATTATATTATTATATATGCCAGATGGCCCGCCATATCTTGACACTTCAAACTTTGGACAGGCGAGCTGGTGGGCCTGCCTCCAGGGTGCAATACTTTTTAATGTTTGGAGAATCCTACCTAAGTTTACGCAAATATTAATTATCTACAGGATTATCAATATGCTTAATAATTTATATATATTTATGTGTAGACATATACAATAGGCTTGCACGTCTACAGTATTGCATCAGAATCGATATGTGCTCGTCAAATCTCGTATTGCTGTATTACGTTGCAGATGAAAATTTATATATATATATATTAGATATATATATTATTATATATATATATACTATATATATAATATATACTAGATATATAAATGTATATATATATAAGATATTATATATATATATATATATTATATATATATATAGATAATATATATATATATATATATATATACATAATATATACATATATATATATATATATATATATATATAATATATATATATATATATATTATAATGTTTATATATATATATATTAGAATATATAGATATGTATATAGTATATATTTATATATATATATATATATATATTATATATTGGTGTTGTGTGTGTGTGTGTGTGTGTGTGTGTGTGTGTGTGTGTGGTGTGTGTATATATATATATATATATGATATATGTCCTATATTATATAAATATAGATATCTATATATATATTATATATAATATATATATATATATAGATACATGTCATATATATAATAATAATAATGAGATAATAATAAAATAATAATATAATGATAAATAATAAAAATAATAATATAATGAAAATATACTTTATTATTATTATTATTATAACATAATAATAATAAATACTCATAACAATAAATAAAAGCATTTCGGCGTTGATCTGGGAACATCCTTTGAGACAAAGTATTGTCATACACACACACACACACACACCCACACACACACACACACACCCACCACACACACACCACACACAAACCTCGAGTGCCTACGCCGCGAGAGCCTCTGCTTCGACGCCGCAGGACACGGCCATTGCGCTGTGCCCCCCCCCCCCCCCCCGCCCTTTCCGCGTCTCCGCTGCGGCGAACTGACGCGGAGTAGGCTTCCGAGCCGCAAGGTGCTGAAACGACACAGCTGCGGCCAGCTTTTCCTACAGGTCAGCTCTGTCTGCAATGTCTGTTCACACCTGCAGTCAGCTTTTGTTGCAAGTCAGTTTCACACTACAGGTTAGCTCTGTTGCGGTCCTATTTACACCATAGGTCAGCTCTCTGCAGATCAGTTCCCTTAAGGTCAGCTCTTCTGCAGGTCTGTACGCCTACAGGTCAGCTTCCCCTGCAGTTCAGTGTCACTTACAGGTCAGATCCCATGCGGGTCAATTCACCTACAGGTCAGATCCCATGCAGGTCAGTTCATCTACAGGTCAGCTCCCCTGCAAGTCAGTTCACCTACAGGTCAGCTCCCCTGCAGGTCAGTTCACCTACAGCTAAGTTTCCTCAAATCGTTCACCTACAGGTTCTGCTCCTCTTGCAGGTCAGTTTCACCTAACAGGTCAGCCTCTCCTGCAGGTTAGTTCACTTACAGGTCAGATCCCATGCGGATCAATTTACCTACAGGTCAGATCCCATGCAGGTCAATTCACCTACAGGTCAGCTCCCCTGCAGGTCAATTCACCAGCATCGCTTCCTGCGAGGTCATTGACGCTGTTTTACTGTTTTTCTTCTGTTTGGCAATAGTGGTTGAAGAATTGCTCATGAATACCGTATTATTGATACTGGTATTCCGTTAGTATTAGGTTTGTGGAGTTAAAACTAGCAGAATAGTATATATATACATACACACACACACACACACACACACACACACACACATATATATATTATATATATATATATATATATATATATATATATATATATATATCTATAGATCTATCTATCTATCTATCTACCTATATAATCATCATCATCATCAAGGGGCTAACGCCGACGGGGGCGCATGGCTGCATCCACCCTTCGCTTCCAGCCACAAGATCCTCGAGCGAGTCTCCCAGGCAGGCACCGGCCCTCTCTAATTTCCGCGCGACGTGTCTCCGTCCTAGCTGCCCAAGCCATGATCTCCTAGGACGTTCCCTACAGGTCTCCTCCACCAGGGTTGTCTCGGCGAGACAACCCTGGGTGGAGGCGGAGCTAGGTGGCGAGCTAGGTGTGCAGGGAAGGCCGCAGCTAGGTGGCCAATATAGCCTGTTTGACGATCCCGGATTATGCAGTACATCCCATGCCAGTCTCACGTGTAACCGCCGGTTGGACACGTGGCCTGCCAACTGTACGCCATGATCCCGGCGAAGGGAACTTGTTACAGAAGGCATCAAGGCGAGACTCCAAGGCCCGCCTGGATAGCGTCCTAGGTTTCGCTTCCATAGAGCAAAACTGGAAGTATCAAGGCCTTGAGACACGCAGGCTGGTCCTTCTGCATAGGTACCCGACATCCTCCAAACGCTCTTGTTGATCGAGTTCATGGCTCCTGTTGCCAGACCAATCCGTCCTACTGACCTGTGTTTTTTTTTTTGTTTCCCCTTCCTGGTCTGCAACCCAAAGATATGGACTACGCTACCAAGAGTATTAAAACTTTCTGTGACTTCAACGGCCTCCCGCCGCAAGCCATGGATCGACTGAACGGGTTTTTCCCCTAACAGGCCCCCAAAGTCGTGAATCTTGGTCTTGGTCGCAGGAGACCTCTAGGCCTAGAGGCATTCGCCTCATTGCAAATGCATCAAGAGCGCGCCATAAGTGACTCCAAGGACTCAGATTAGGATGGCAACATCGTCGGCAAAGTCAAAGGTCCTAGACCTTAAATATTGCCTATGTTGCTCCGCACTGACTTTGGCTTAGCTCTGCCCATTAGCCAGTTCCATACAAGTGTTGAAAAGTGTGGGTGCAAGGACACAGCCGTTGCCTCAGCCCTGAATTAACAGGGAGAAGTTGACATAACCCCCACCACACTTTACAGCACTTTCAGTGCCAGTATAGAGCTGTGCTTCAGCCATACTCTCTGTGTCGGAATTCCCTGAGCCTCAGGATCTCCCATAGGCGATTTCCCGATGCACCGAGTCAACGCCTTCTTGAGGTCGATGTAGGCTGCGAGGCAACGACGACCAAACTCCGACGGCGTTCCACATTACTCGAGCGCTAGTATAAAAAACGGTCTATTGTGGGACTTGCCAGGTAAATCCAGACTGCTCCGGTCTCTGGTGCCTCAAGGTGGTTGCAGATCCGTTTCAAAGAATGTGGGCGAGAACTTGCCCTTGCCTGGTATGCTGAGCAGTGTAATGCCACGGGGAGTTGCTACAGTCCCATCGATCCCACTTTCCCTTCACAGAGAGGGTGCCCACGCCCATCAGCAGGTCAGGGGGAATGGTACCAGACTGCTAAATGGCAGCAGGACTGTTGCATGCCCCGAGCCATAGGGTTCACTCCCCAGCCTTTAAGTCAGTTCAGGCAGGGATATCACTATGCCTGCAGCTTTTCCATTCCCACTCTTCAGCTTGGAAATCGCCAGCCATAACCTCTGTTAGGGTAGGAGGTTACTCGGCTGATGGGTGGGTCCGCACAGGACTGCGACATCGCTTGCATCCAAGCTACTGTTGAGGGTCCACGCTGGTACAACTGACTCAAAATACTCAGCCCACGTTCACGAACCCCAACATGATCTGAGATGATCCATCCATCCACTGATCTGCTGCAGTCATCTGTGAGGAGGGCTTATGGGTTCATTTGTCTCAGGGCTTGATAGGCCGGGCGAAGGTCCATTTACAAGAAATGGCCTCGACCTCCCTCAGCAAGAGTCCTGATGTACTGTTCCTTGTTCCCTTCCAGCATTGTCCCGAGCCCCTACGCACCATGGAAGGACACAAGACTTGATTCCCATTTCAGTTCAGCCGAGCCTTGCGACAAGCCCGCTTCAGTGGCCTCTTATGTCTCCAGGGAGATGGTATTCTGCTTGTCCTTGGGCGTACGCCAATGGACTCCTGAGCTCTTCAAGTGTTACCGGCATTGAAGGATCTCCCACAGAGCAACTGGGGTCCGTCAGGTTTGCTGGTTTTCTGTGAATCGGTCAGGAGACATGCGTGGCGAACCCACGCCCACTCCTCCTCCCTTAGTCCTGTCCCAAGTGAAACACCTAGGGTGGGCCACTGGAGGATCGGTAAGTTTTTGAAGTGGACCCGCAGGGTATCCACAAGCAGCCTTATGGGCAGTGCCACAGAACTCGCCTTGACCACACAGGTAAACCCTGCAGTTCTGGAGGATCCTCCAATCGCGTGCTAAAAGAATGTGGTCGAATGCTCCTTGGCGCGCATTACAATCCAGAGATGCGGGTTGGAGCGCTGGTACCAGAGCCAGAGATCTCATTTCTGGTACCTAGCAAAGTCGCCGAGAGGAGGCTATTCTCGCTGCGGGATCAGCTCCTGAGGCCATGAGGGCCACAGACATCTCGTAGCCATCTCGTTCACAGCCCGGAATACCCGCATTTGAGTCGCCCAGAACATGCGAATGTCTCGCCGGGGGCAATTGTCTGCCACAGTGCGAGTTTGGCGTAGAACTCCTCCTTCACCATCAGTTTTATATACATTGTAGGAGCGTATACAAGCAATAAGAGAGACAGAAGACAAAGCTGCTTTCAGTCTCAATGCCATGAATACCTCATCAACCTGGTGTCACCTCGACTACCGCGGGCTGAAGTCGAACTGGAGATGGCTATGCTACCCCTGGAGGTGGTGACCATCGCTGCGGCCCGACCAGTAGTAAGGCTGTAACACCCACACTGATCGTGCCGCTACCAGGTCTCTCACCTCGAGGAGGGCCCCCAGCCCACGCTCAACTCCCAGTCGCTTCAATGCCCGCGATAGCAATGCAACCGCTCATCCTGCAGCAAGGACCGGATGTTCCCAAGCGTCTACCCGGAAAGCACGCCTGATTAAGCCTCGGGTTGGTCACTCCAGTGCACGCCACCTCTGCCGCTATAATATATATATATATATATATATATATATATATATATATATATATATATAGATATATATATATATATATATATATATATATATTATATTAATATATATTCTACATCCTTTTCATTTCCATTGCAGGAAACAGGCCTCTTTCAGTCTCCTATTGAGCAGGACCATCCTTGCCTGCCTGATGCCACCCTTCATCATCAGCTGTGATCAGCGTGCATTCGAACGCTCCTCCGTTCCCCTGGGGAGGCCAGCACACTGCTACCTACCAAGGCAGTGACATATATGAATGTCTAAATATTGTTATCCTTTATTATGTAATAAATGTCTTGGTATGGAGCGAGGTAGTACTGTAGGGAGAAGGTCAGTGAGGAGGACTGCAGAAGTACGAAAGGGTGAGAGTGACAATGAAGAGACTGTGCAAAGGAGATGAGTGGAGGAAGTTGGGAGAGAAGAAGGGGTGTGTTCTGAAGGTTTGAGTAATGGCCTGGGTGGCTGATCAGAATGAACAATGTTGACATCAAACTCAGGTGAGGTATTAGCATCAGTGGTGGGAGTGTGTCAGTGGAAGGCGGGGGTCTGAAACCAATGAAATTCAATTTAGCTAGCTAGTTGATGAAGGAGCAATCCTTTAGATGTTTTATAAGGATAAAAAATCTTCATTAATTGGCCATGGGTGATCCTGAAAGAATGGGGGTAGAAATTGTCTACCCCTTAGGGTCCCCATGAGGGCAAGGTGATTACCAAGGGAATACAGGGCCCACGGCTCCAAGAGGCCGTTCATGACTGCAGCAAAACCCAGAAAAGGGGGAGAAAAAAAAATCATGCAATTAGTTGAGGCAAGGGCTTAGGTCCAAGGTTAGGGGATACCCTACATTGAGCCCCCCCCCCCATTACAACGACAAAGCATTAGGTTGGTATCCACTAAGTATTTCTTAGTCCGCCAGTATTTTGATACACAAGGCCACTGATAAGCAGAATTGCAGGTTAGTATGATTACTGGAAATTCATGAGTTTTAGAACTAACGTGTCAAACTTGTTTAAGAACATGATTCTAATTTACCAAAAACCGATATGTTAAATTTAAGGCTCAGTATTATAACTAAAGTGTTCATATATAAAGCAGACAAATTAGTATCATCTCTCTTTATCCTTTATTTACTTCTTGGATATTTTCTAATTTATTTTTGGCAACTGTACCTTCAAGCACTAAGTGAGTTTCTGAATGTACATATACTTAATATTTCAGTTTTTATGTATCTTACCTGACTTTCTCATCATTTTGCACACCAAAGGAAACATGACACAGTAACTGTAACGGACACTGCTGTCACAAAGAAAATTATTACAATTTATAGTTTTAAAAATAAGTCAACTATTTGTAACTTATCAAATTTAGAAACTGACGATATTCCTTCTCTTTCTGAGTCAACGTCACAGTACCTCACTCAGTAAGCATTCAGGGTCAGTAAATCTCCATCTATTTGTGATCCTATTGGATAATATAACTCCCGATAAAAATTTAACATGACACTGAATCATCATTCACTTTGACCTTCACAGACATACCACATCAATGGATTGGTCCTGGACTTCAAAGTGATCACATATATTCATTTCTCATCCATAAAGAGCAACAATCTCCTTTAAACCTAATTATCTCATCTTATATAGTTTTTTACTAGATGGCTGCTGGCTTTTTCCAGCAATAATTTTTTATATAAAGAGCTTCTTGGAGGGAGTCAGTTTTATCCAATAATTAAAATTTCTGGTTTTAACTCAGGTCTGATATTAATCACAAGCATAAGTCAATCTGCTGTCATCACTGAAGAAAAATAAACTTTACGTAATAACACAAAACTAAATATTGGTTAACAATCTTTTGACAATATCCACAGATTTTTGTTGCAATGAAACATCTGTGCTTTTGTTTCCAAATAAAAAACTTGGATAATAAGTTCCACAAGTAACCTGTCGACATATTACATTATACTGACTCTTTTCCTTAGTGAAACTCAGGCCTCTTAGAAAACATGTAAGTGCTGTAATTAGAAGTCCCTATACAACAGATCTGAAACTAATAATAGGCATGTTTTTCAGTGATGGGCTTTGTGATCACTGCCATGTGTTAATTTGACATAATGGCGAACAAAAAAAGGAAAGAATAGTGTCATGATCTCGGAGAACAGGTTGTAAACTTCTTCCTTCAACGAATATTGAAACTAAGTGACATAACAGACCCATTTGAATAAAGTGTGGATGTTACCAAGGCATGGAGGGAGAAGTCTATTCATTGTCCAGTTTAACTTTCATTCCAAACACATTCAAATTTAACATCACAGACTTCACAGATTGGGGGGGCATCCTTTACTTTAAGGGAAATCAGAACTAACTGTCACTTTACTTCTGATCCTATGATTTTGATTACACAAGCTGACACTAGAATATTTTGGTGAAGAAATATCTTGATTTAAAACAAAGTGACATTTTTGTTATCACAATTTCTTTAAAATAGATTTCTTTTATTCATTTTTAATGAACTCTGTTAATGATGTCACACCTTTTCCATACACAACACTTTTAGAACCATTACACTCACAGACAGAAATGTCCCTCATAAGTAATCTGTGGTCATTCTAGAAAGGAAACATGAAATGCAAAACACTAACATTT
>NC_051423.1:2548998-2551498 GCF_015228065.2 Penaeus monodon | reverse complement strand
GGTGAACAGAGGGTAGTTATACTTGTTAACGGCTTGACTCTTTATTTCTGAGAGTTGACACCACGCAGTATAAAACACACAAGACATGTCTAGTTATAATCGGGCCGCGCGGAGGTCACGGTCAGCTGCCCGGAGAGAGGGCGGAGCTGACCTTAGTGCGGTGGTAGCTTAGCACGAACTCCCCCGGAGGGAGGCGAGAGGTGACCCTACCGCGTCGGTGCTTCACACGAACTCCCGGTCAAACGAGGTCAGATATAAAATGTGACCTCCGCCCTCGCTGAGCGGGTGGTTCTTATTTGTGACATTTGGATCCACGTGGAAAACAGCCATGTGGTCCACTGGTAACAGAAATAGAATTATCCACATCCTGTAACAGAAATAGAATTATCCACATCTTATATTGCTCGGCCACCTACTCGCGCCTCGCCCTCGAGGCGCCTTCAAGGGTGACCTAACTTGGCTGGTCGTCTCGTTCTTGTGCGTTGTCCTGGTTCAACTTCGTGGCTGCTCGTCCATGTTGTCCTCATCCTCCTGGTCCCTGGTGTAATCTGCTCGTTCTCGATGTTCACACGTCCTCGAAAGTCTCGCACAGGTCCTCCTTGACTTCAGATTCGTCCTGACCTCCTCGTAGTCCTGGCCCAGGCCTAACTCGGTGGCGTCCTCGTCCACACGTCCTCACAGATCTCGTCCAGGTCCTTCTCGCGTCCACACGTCCTCGTAATCTTCATCCGGATCTACGGGCGTCGGGGCAGGGGCGGCATCTCGGGGCGGCTGATATCTGCGCTACGAGCTCCTGGAGTTGACCGGATCTGCAGGCGTCCGCCAGGCACAGCATTCTGGGGCGACTGGTACTTGCGGCAAAGGTTCTGGTTCGCTGGATTTACGGGGAGTCTGGCAGGCAACACCTTTTCTGACGAAAATCCTGGTCCGTGGGCCTATGGCGATCTTCGATGTCGTCCTTCTCACAGCATCCTAAGGGTCCTCCTTCGGTGCCGTGTCGGTCCGACTGCAATATAAAGTCGGGGAGCCAGATCATACACGTAAGGGCCAGAGTAAGAGAAAAAGAAAGGCAACAGAGAAGATGGGGTGGTAATTACCACTAGCCGGTTATTCATAACAATTTACGGTTTTTAATGTTGGTTTTTAACTTATTTTCGTCTTTTTTTTCATTTTGTGTTTTATTTTCACAAAGGTAAAGAAGAAAATAGAAGAGGGAGATGTCAGTAGCGGTCCGCATAGACCTATTTGAACTACCAACCATCTCTGATAGATATGAGAATAGATAAGGGAACGACATCGGCGATCCGCGAAGATCTATTTGAACCATAGTCGTCACACAGATAAGAAATAGATGTAACTTGTACACAGACAGCGACAGACAAAATTGCGGGCTAAAGAGATAAATCTTTACGCCGGCACTAAGACAATGAAAAGGGTCAGTGTCTTTTATCCTGTGTGTGTGAGTGAGCTGAATGTGTGTGTGTATGCGTGTGTGAGTGACAGCTATCGTTAATGAGAGGGAAGCGAGAGTGACCTCACACAGAGAATGACCTCACACAGAGAATGAATCACAAACACGAATATTAGCGTTCACTATAACAAAACTGAAGTAAATTAGCAATGCTAGCTATTTACGATTATTTCAACTACCACATTGAATTCAACATATAATGATATGCGACAGAATGTACGCATGAATGAATGGTGACATAAAAAAAAAATATTCGCCAAATTTTTATCAAGCAAATCTTCTCGGGGTCAGAAATCTGAACTGCCGAGGTACATGTCTAGCTTTGCACGTCAGACTTCAATAAAACTCAATAACGGGGGGATCCTATACCCAAATGCCGTATATGACTGAAGCGACTCGAGCCAGGAATATAATATCCTGCTCTCTTCTGCGTATCTGTAATGGGCGCTCGCAAAATTCCCGAAGGATATATAATTCACGAATCACACAAACGCTTGGGGGGTACCCAAAACATGCAAGCGACTTCAAGAGGGTGAGAAAAGGTGTGATTAATAAGCGAATAATGATTCTAGCTTAAACCCTAGTCCTACATTAATTAACGGACGTAACCGCGGGTCACACCGACTCAAAGGGAGCCGAACGAACGAATAACTTTACTCTCGAACGACGGAGCGCAGATCTATTAGGCGTTTACGCAACCCCGGGGCAATATCGGGCAATTCTGTGCACTATGATATGAGGGAAGATCCTACGCTATATTCAAACTAATGAATTTTAATGAATTTCCGTTACATACTTCGTTCTAGCGCCGATAGAACGTGTCACCAAAAAGCAATGTAACAATGATTATCTGACCCTACCCACGCCGCCACCGACCGGGAAAAGAGAAAGTGAGGTCAGGTCAACCTTTTTCTAATCCAAAGTGACCGCAAAAGAAAGAAAAGGGAAGGTCAGGTCGGGCGCGAGGGTTAGGAACGAGATAAAATGAAATGATATTCGTGATAAGATAAAATCACGAACGCGTTAAAT
>NC_051423.1:2523023-2538023 GCF_015228065.2 Penaeus monodon | reverse complement strand
GACGAATTTCGGTAATTCGGCAACACCAGGAGATGATGGGCAGCATTACAAAAAGTACAAAAAAAAATAAAAATAAATAAATAAAGTAACAAAGAAAAAACACAAAAGGCGCGGTTGTGACGTCCTGGCGGAGCCCCACCTGCCATCTCTCGTTTCGTTCGTGTTGGCGTTCTCTCTCAGAAGCGCATTTTCAACTGCGCGACCTAAGCCGAGAAATTTGTTTAGCAAACCGTTAACGTTTATCCCTGCGCAAAAGGGTGTGCCTTTTCCTCCTCATGTTACGATGATTACTTTCCTAATTTTCAAATAATCTTATAATAATTACGGCAGACGAGTTACGATGAAACGTCTTGCGCAGCACTTCGGCGGGAGGGCACCCTGCCTTATGTGCCCTGTTGGCTTTCACTTTCCACTGGTTACAGTAAATAACAGCTTGCCTCACAAACCTGCCCCCCCCCTCGTCTCCTCTCCTTCTCCTCTGTCTCTCTCTCCTCGTCGCTCTCTCTCTCTCTCTCTCCCTCTATCTCTCTCTCTCTCGCTTTCTTCTCTCCTCTCTCTAGATGGCATGCTGCAAATCCAATTATGATCTCGACAACTAGACCTTGTTCACTCAAGGGATTATTTGGGTGGTCGATACATTTTATAATTGAAATAGAAGCATCAGACAGCGACATGGCACGTGTGGTCAAGAGGGAAGCACGCGAGGAACTTATTGGTCGCAAAACAGACTTCGAAAGAAATGAAAAACTTTTCAGGAAACGTCAGTACTGATTTCGTTATAGCAGTTAACCTGGCAGTTTTACAACCATTAGAAGAGTTAACATATTAACTTGCCCCAAACCACTCTCCACATCATTCCTTCAGGATTCTATACATTGATTATTTAGCAAAATGCACCACCATCTTCAGATACTAGGCTCCTCTGGGCTGACACTGAACTCTGAGAGAGCTGCCAACAGGTTTATCTTGGTAAGTGAAGTTCAGGATGGTACTTTTATTAACAAATGAAAGGAAAAAGTCTTGAAAGTACTATTCACTACCCTTAATGTCGCTTGTACAGATTAGCACTATCACACACCCACACACACCACACACACACACACCAACACACACCACACACACCACACACACACACACACACACACCAACACACACACACACACCCACACACACCCAAATACACACATACACACATACACACATACACACATACACCATACACAATACACACACACACAACACACACACACACACACACCCAAACACATAATTATATATATTATATATATATATATATATAATATATATATAGATATATATATATATATATATATGTATATATATATATATATATATATATATATATAATAATATATATAATATATATATCAATATATATATAATATATATATATATTATATAATATATATAATATATATATATATATATATATATATATATATATATATATATATATATAATATATATATGCATATATATATCATACTAAGATATAATATATATATATAATAGATATATATATTTCTATACTAATATCATAATTATATATTATGCACAAACATGTAGAATTCACACAAATACATACTTTACCATAACAATACAATGCAACCAAATATTTCAACATGATATATATACATATTTTAATACGATAATAAATTTACTAAACAAATAAATGAAGAGTAAATCCATTTTAGAAAATAGGAAAGAAAAAGGACACCAAAAATGCACAGACTCTCTCTCAGAGACAGGTGCTGCAAACACAAACAAAAAGGTGATCCTTTCGTGGAATATTGGGACGTATGAAAATTACATTAAATAACAGGGTTTCTGTAATTCCCCATCAGTGTTGAACTGGCCAATATAGTGTTATTAACCACTAATTTTATTTGCATCTGTAAACATTCTTTCCTATAGCTTCAAGAACAGAACTAGATGTAGATAGAAATGGAGAAAAAAAAATAGTAAAGGGATACAAAATCTTGCAAACATGGATAGGAAGGGTATGATACCAGCAATATTAGGACATGATTATAATAGACCAAGGTTAGTTTTTCAACCACTTGAAACTAGATTTCTTTTCCCAGACTTGATTTATCATAGCACTAATATTTGCATAAGATCCTTATATTATAAGTTAAACCCCATTTTATGATCCAGCTTCTTTATGGTGCCGTCTGCAATTTTCGAAATTACCTAGGAATTTCTCTTTCCTCGACCACATATTCTCTCTTTCCTACGGATAAATCAATGTTCCTTCACTGATGGTTCTGTTGAGTCTGCATGTTATCATTGCGAAACATCAGCATGTTGGTCAGGTGACGCCGGCATTTTCTGGCCTCCTACCCTGCAACTAATCTGCGGTTCATGCTCATTTTTCTTAGGCAGCGTTACCATTGTCTACATGTCCTCCAATGTATTCACAGCTCGTTAAACACTCTGCTCTGTCGGCGTACATGGGGACTGCACCTTTGATAACTGCCAACAGAAAGCTGGTGAAAATTATTACGGGAACACCACACACCACACACACACACACACACACACACACACACACACCACACACACACACACACACACACACAACACACTACACAAACACTCACACACACACCACAGGTTTCAATACTGTTGCAGATCATGAGTAGAGAAACCAAACTTTCAGAACAAAAGAGGCAAACAAAATATCACACTTACTCATTTACCATAACATGAAGCTATTCAACTCTACATCAACATCAAGACTAAAACACACCCCTTGCTCCTTCCTAATGAAGAGACTTACCACCACATGACGGTACGAGTCGTGCCTCGGACTTGATTGGAAGCCAGGATCACGGTCCACCCAAGACCTCGATCATAGATCAGGGTGATCGGTACTTCCTTCTCAGCGGGGGAGTCCATTCGGATGATCATTGGCTACTTCGCCCAGCCCAAAAGCCAGCAATGAGGCATGGAAAAGCCGACGCACACTGGGACCGAGATGAAGAGTGTGAATAAATACAGAACAAGGAAATAGAAAAGGTATTTTCAGCCGCAGGAGATCATTGAAGACTTTACTGCAGCTGAACCAAAGAACCCAGCCAGTGTTTTGGGTTTCTTCTATTCTGTTTCAAGTGCAAAGCTTCAATGAAAAGAGGAAATGAGAAAATATGAAATAGTGTTTAAATGACCAATTCAACATAATAAACAAATAAATTTTCTCTACAGAATAACTATGTCACCCCAACTCTACTGCCCTTTATGTCTACAACTTAATGGCTAGGATGAAGGATGAACAAATTACAATAAATAATAAATTTAATTCTAAAATAATATAAAGAATAGAATAATGACAGATTGAATGAATGAATATGCATCATTTCACTGAGTAAACACAAAACTAAATTCTTTCCATACATTAAAAGGCAAACACAGGCCTACTGCTCTTGGCCACTTCCTGGAGCGTGACCTTACGTGGATTCTGAAGCGTTGCAGTGCGTACAAGTAATTTGGAATTACTTCTTCCGAATCTTTCACCACACCGAAAATTGCGGATGAGATCTGGCCCGGCTTTCGGGTAACTTGGGCCTGCAATATAAAAGAACGATTTTTCCTTTTACCTTAATTCATATCTAGCATGAAATCATAAGGCTAACTAGAAAAAAAATAGTAGAAGATAATGTATATATATATATATATATATATATCTATATTATACCTATATATATATATAATATAATATGTATACTATATATATATATATATATATATATATATATATATTATATATATATATAATCTTATATATATATATATATATATATATATTATATTATATATATATAATATATATATTCTTCTTTTAATGGTAGGTTCATGCTGAGCCGCCGTGGTCACAGCATGATACTTAATTTGTAGTTTTCATGTTGGATGATATTGGAGTGAGTAACGCGGTAGGTCCCCAGTTCCTTTCACGGAGCAGTGAAGGTAGTACCTTTTAGGTAAATCATTCTCTATATTTATCCCGCGGCGTTGGGACCAGCACTTGACTTGGCTGGCTTGGCAACCCGTGGCTAGGTAGGCAATCGAGGTGGAAGTTCCTTGCCCAAGGGAACCAAAAACGCGGCGGTCGGTGACTCGAACCATTCGAATCATGATTGCCGTACGTGACATGTCTGAGTCCAAAGCTCTAACATTCGGCCACCGGGCCTTATCTAGATATATTATATATTATATATATATAATATATATATACTATATATATATATATAATATATCATCATCAAACAACGTATGCTCATGCTTGAGCAGCCGTGGACCTCTCACCATCCTTGGCCACAAACTCGATCTTACGCTTTTCTTCCACTTGTACCATCGACAGCCCGCAAATATCTTTGATATTGTCGCTCAGTTTGTCTCGGTTGCCTCTCCTCTGTTTCCCCTACGATCCCTGTCAGCAAGTTTTTCTCAATACTTTTACTTCTCATTTACTTGACCAATAAACTTTAATTTCCTCTGTTCAGATGTCCAACAGTCGGTCTTTACAATTATTTGCTCAGCACTTCATCCATTCGTTCTCTCTGTCCATCTACTTACGCAGTACTCGGCTGTAACACCACATTCAAAAACATGATCTTTTTCTTGTCTATCTACTCAACACAACACTCAGAAACCATTATGATGCAATTGGGGAAAAACTAATGAGTCAATAACTCTCAGCTTTGTCCGGTAAGGTAATGCTTCGGTCTTTCAGATGTTATCGGAGCAACTGCGGTGCCTTTGGCAATGGTTTCTTCCTTGTATCTCCGGTGAATCATCAACATATATATATATATATATATATATAATATATATATATATATATTATAAGATATATAATCTATATATCTATATATATTATATAGATATGATAAAGTTCTATATATGTCTAAGTATTAGATATATATAAGTATATATATATATATATTGTATATAATATATATTATATAAGATATATAATATATATATATATATATATATGTATATATATATATATATAATGTGTATATATATATATATATATATATGTATATTATATATAGGCTCAATATATATAATATATACTATATATATATAACATCACGATATATAATGACGTAATATCATAATAATATATACTTATATGTAACATCGCAGCCTCGCAAATATCTTTGAGTTGTCACTAGTCTGGCTTCGGTTTGCCTATTCTCTGTTTCCTATCACCATCCCGTCAGCAAGTCCTTCTCAATACTTTTACTTCTAATCACAGGACCAATAAACTTTAATTTCCCCTGTTTAAAATGTCCAACAGCCGTATTACAATTATTTTTTCTCAGCACTCATCATTCGGTTCTTCTTCTCTGTCTAGCTAATACGCAGTACTCGTCTGTAACACCACATTCAAAAAACTATGATCTTTTTCTTGTCTTATCTACTCAGCACCAAACACTCAGAACCATATGATGCAATTGGGAAAACTAATGAGTTCAATAACCTCAGCTTTGTCCGTAAGGTAATGCTTCGGTCTTTCCAGATGTTATTGAGAGAAATTGTGGCATTTTGGGCAATGGCAATTCTTCTTTCATATATATATACATACATATATACATACACATTTATAGTGTGCAATAATTTCGTTCAGCTCACCCACGCTTGACAGCAACATCTTCTCTTAATGTGACAATTATAAAAACTGCCACAAACATGCAGCCAAGCCTAAGCATGTTCCTCCCCAGGAAAGAGACTTGAGAGCACTCACCCCATGGGCCAGCTGTTCTGACAATGAAGAGTGGGTTGAAGGGTTGAAGTATGGCACCAATGGCTCGCACCCACAGCGGAATGGTTGAGTTTCTGCCAACATCAAGGGCCGTTCAGGAATCACAGGGTCAGCCAGGATGAGGGGGAACCCTGTGAACAGGGAAGGTATTGGGCTGAAAGTTAACATGTAGCACACAAACACACTGCTGCATGCAATCACACACAAACACTCTCAAACATCCATACACACAAAGACACAAAAATTCAAATGCATTTTTTTTTTTTTACTTTCCTTCTCCTTTGTATCAAAATGGCTTCCTCAAGTTTAAAGACCTACACAGTGAAGCCAACTGTAAATAACACTAGGTGACTATACACATTCTGTAGTAAACTGAAAAACATTGGGAAAAAAGGCCCATATTTCAATTCATACATGGGTCACATCAGCCTGAGACAGTGACTAATGTTAGTTAAAAAGGTTATGAGAAAAACATCTCTCTAAAAATAATAATAAGAAAAAAAATTCTTACCTTTCAGGATGTTTGATGGAGTAGGAGGCAGCCAGAAAGCCACCAAAGGAATGACCCAACAGAATGAACTTTTCCAGGTTCATCTTCTCCCTCCACGCTTCAATGGTTGTGATGAACTCCCTCTCAGCCTCCAGAGGGTCACGTGTAAACTGTGGTCGAGAACTGCGGCCAAAACCTAACACGAAAAGCAAAATGGGACATGTTAGAAGGAAGGTATTAGTGACAGAATATTTCTGCCCTTCTGACTTTTGCCTGAATGAGTATTCCAACTTGTCTCATAGTAAACTCATCATGAATGAACATCATGCAGTACAGGCTCAGATTCAGTACAGACTACCTCATATATACACAAAAAATAAATAAATAAATATAACAGAAGGAAATGTAATCTAATCCTACACATCAGGCCAATTCTCACACCCTGCACCAGACTGCAGCCCACCCACGTACCAACAATGTCAATGGCATAGACGGGTCTCTTGGCAGCCAATGCATCATAATTGAGGCACCACAAGCCCACCCCTGAGCCAAAGCCATGCAGAAGCACCAGGGGGATTTTGGTTGACTCTTCATTAAAGCTCAGAGTCCAGATGTGCGACTCCTCTGCGCCAACCGTGCAGCCCACATTCACATAACGTCCTCTGTACAGGCTTTTTAAGTCTGGAAGGTCAAGGAATATTTCTGTTACATGACAATACTATTCCATGTCAAATTATGAATAATGAACAATGGAAGATAACGACTCCTTATCCATTAACCTTACAAAAATGTCACATATTCCTGACTCCAAAAGTTTAGGAGAAACTTACTTGACAGCAACATTTCTATGAATCTAGTAGTGATGAAGGGAAGTGCGGGCACCATTAGCAGCCAACTTAAAAAAACACAATGTAAGGGTTAGAAGGGGGTAAGAGGAAAAGATTGAGATTAAAAGTTATTCCGATGTGCATATGTGTGTGGTGTGTGTTGTTGTTGATGTGTGGAGTGTCGTGGGGTTGTTGTGCATATGTGTGAGGAGTGTGTGTGCTGTGTGTGTGATGTTTGTCGGTGCTTGGTGTGTGTGTGTGGGGTATGTGATGTGTGTGTGGTGCGTTGTGTGTGTGGTGCTGTGTGTTGCTGTTTCCCATGTTTTTTTGTGAATATGTGTGTTTTGTATTTGACATGTGTGGGTGTGTGTGTTCTGTGTGGAAAATGTGTCGTGGGTGTTTGTTTTGTGTGTGTGTGTGTGTTGTGTGTGTGGTGTGTGTAGTGTGTGTGTGGTGTTGGGTGTGTGTGTGTTTGTGTGTGGTGTGTGTGCGCTGTGCGGGTGTGTGTGTGTGCGGTTGGGGTGTGTGTTTGCACTAATGGTGTGTTGTTAGAACTCTCGTTGGGTTGTGTGTATGTGTGTGTTGCTGTGTGGTCGTCGGTGTGTGTTGTGACTGTGGGTGCCGTGTGTGTGGGGGTTGTGTTGGGTGTGTGGTGTTTGTGTGGGTGTGTAGTGTGCCTGTGGGGTGTGTGTGTGCCGGTGTGGATGTGTGGTGTGTGACTGGCTGTGGTGTGTGTGTGCCTTTGTGGGTGTGGTTTGCTGTATGTGGGTGTGTGGTGCCTTGTGGGGTGTGTGTGTGCCTCTGTGTGTGGTGGTGTGTGTGTGCTGTGTGTTGTGTGTGTGTGTGTGTGTGTGTGGTGTGTGTTGTGCTGTGTGTGTGTGTGCATGTTTGTGTGTGTGTGTGCTGTGTGTGTGTTGGTGCACCTGTGTGTGTGTGTGTGTTTGTGGTGTGTGGTGTGTGTGTGTGTGTGTGTGTGTGTGTGTGTGTGTGTGTGGGTGTGTGTTGTGTGTGTGTGTGTGTGTGTGTGTGTGGTGGGTGTGTGTGTGGTGTGTGTGTGTGTGTGTGTGTGTGTGTGTGTGTGTGTGTGTGTGTGTGTGTGTGCGCCTGTGTGTGTGTGTGTGTATGTGCCTGTGTGTGTGTGTGTGTGTGTGTGTGTGTCTGTGTATTTGAGTGTGTATGTGTGTGCAGACATGTCAAGTGTATGGAAGCTTTATGCATGCAGAGAGCCAAGTCTTTCGAATGAGAGTCTGATCAGTCACCAATATCTTTTTCCTGACAAGAGAGCGCAGAGCATTCACACTAAGACAGCGCTAAAGCTGACTCATCATAAAAATCCACTCCATCCAGCTTTTGTCTCTCGGCCATTCAATGCTCTCTTTCGCAGGACACGTTGGACTCATTACAGAAATATTCATGAAGCTTGAGATTATATGCAAGTATGATGATAGTAAAAGCAATGTCCATGATGATGATGATGATGATGATGATGATGATGATGATGTGATGATTGGATGATGTGATGATGATGATGAGATGATAAAAAACAAAATTTAATAAAATAATAATAACTTAATAATAATAATAATAATGATAATAATAATAATTTAAAAATGATGATGATGATGATGATGATGATGTGATGGCGATGATGATGATGTGATGATGATGATGAGGGTGATGATGATGATGATGATGATGATGATGATGATGATGATGATGATGATGATGATGATGATGATGATGATGATGATGATGATGATGATGAAAAAATGAAAAAAATATATATTATTATTATTATTATTATAATAATAACAATAATAATAATAATAATATTGACAATGATTTTGGAATATTTTTAAAAGTATTTTTGCCCCATTGCTAACCAATCACTGAACTATGTACATTTACTTATGTAATCTCTATCCCCTCTGCTGCTCTGAAATGTTTTTCCCAAATACGCACATTTGACAAACACATTCTGGTCATCTGCAATAATGAAATATATCCCAACAAGGAATCCAGTGCAGAAAGATGAACTCCTGTGTCCTTTTAAAACCTAATTTTTTTTCAATGAAAACATGAAAACCTAATCTCAGAGAACACAGGAACAGCACTGCTTGTTAATACTTATCACTCATCTGCAGCCTCTGGGTCAAGTGTCAGCTGACAGGTTTCCATTTCCTCTTCTCTATCTTCATAAATGACAGGCCACAGAGATTCATTATATTCCTCCATGTTAGCCATGACCGCCAGGGTTCTTTTCCAGTTTTGGTAACGGAGTGCTTGCGGCTCTCCACTGATAGCCGACCCAAATAGGATACATGACAGCAGAAAGAGCTTAAGATGGCTCATCATTCTAAGATTACAGCAAAATCTCTCTCCCTCTCTCTCTGTGGAAAAGGTGCTGGCGTGCAAAGCTGGAAAGGCAAAGTTGCTAACAGGCCTTCTGCCAAGGACTTCCAATGGTCGAGTGTTTTCGCTCGAGTGTCTGTGGTTTTCAGAGCTGCACCTTGGTTATGATCCACAATTACTCTTCAAAGGACAACCCTGATAAAACTCCCTCATCATAATCTTGCCTATCAGTCCATGTGTACTAAACATGACTACCAATCACACATGTGTATATTTCTGTAAGATAAGAAACCACACAGATAATTAACGCATGTTTTCAACTTATTATCTCTCTGACCTTTAATACATCAAACAAAACTAACTTTGTCCCTTTATCTACTGACTATTTACAGCATGACTCAAAACTAAGATAACATTTATATAACTTTAAAAATTTCAAAGAAAATTTTACTTACATCATTAATTATATAAGTATATATATCATAGCAAAGCATTTAAAAAATAAAATCAATAATTGTGAATAAACATCTGTAGCCTCTCAATAATCCATCACATTCCACTCATAACGCACAGCAATGGAACAGACGAGGTAGACTAATTCCTATCGCCTCATGAAAAGGTCACAGATGACTTTGGCAAGTGCTCATTCCTTCCAATCAGGGGCTTCAAGCCAAACCAAAGTTATAACCACCTATGTACTATCTATAACACTAATCATGAATTATGATAATAACAATAACTGTAACAATAATAATAGTAGTACTAATAATTATAATTGTGATAATAATAATAATAGTAAGAATGATGATGATGATGATACCAATAACAATAATAATGACAATAACAATAACCATACTAATACTAACACTAATACTAATTATACTACTAACTACTACTACTGATAATAATAACAACAGCAGTAATAATAACAAAACATTAAAAACTAATACTCATAACTATCATAATAATGGTGCTATCCATAACAATGCTGATCACTGTTATAATCAGATCCTCTCCCTCACCTGGGATCTGCACCCTGCCTTTCTGTCTCCATGTCTCCTACTGCTCCTTCTCTGCTCCTTGCCTGCTGGATCCCTCCTGCTCATCACCATGACTCAGCAGAATCCCTTGGTGGTTGCCCTAGAGTCCCTCATCTTTTGCGTGCTAAAGCCGAGATTCTGATTCTTCGCCCTTTATGCTAATTCCCCGATGATCGGACTAATAAGGACGTCTGTGACGCTTACAAATCATAGACTACATGAATACTGAGTCTATTTGGAGAGTCATCCTGTGAGGATTTCCCATCCTAGATCCTGCTGAGTCACACACCTATCTTCTTGCATCATATTCCTCAAAAAATAACAAGCACACACGAATGGCATGAATATCAAAAGGTGTTGGGTCATGCCATCCATTTCTCTCTCCTTTCATTTCACCTCACAGATACAGCCAAGTACAAGGTCACAAAACAACAAATATAGCTTTCTGTATCTGAATTAACTTCAATACTGGCTCAATATTGGCAATATTTATCAGTCACTGATAGTACTGACGGAGACAAACAATGAGAATGAAATATAGAAAACATTAAGATATATAGAAAAAAGAAGAAAACAGAATTGTCAAAATATAACGCCAAAGATATAATAGGCACTGAAATTGTTGAAATTCGTAGCAATACCAACAATATATAAATCAAAAGAGCAGTAAAAGTATTAATCATCATCATTTTTATTATAGCACAATAATAGTAATAAGAATAATAACAATGATGGTGATCTTGCAGTGTGAAGATGTTCACTCTCATTCATACTTTTTCTACCACAAAAATAAGAAGAATAACAATACTAACAACCATCACAGTAATAACAACAATAACAAGAGTAGTGATAGTAGTAGTAATAGTAATAATAATAATAATAGCAATAACAATAATTATTATAATAATAATAATAATAATAATTATAATAATAATAATAATAATAATAATAATTACAATAATAATTATAATAATATTATATAATGATAATTATATATATAATATGTGGTCACAGCATGATACTTTAATTGTAGTTTTCATGTTGTGATGCTCTTGGAGTGAGTACGTGGTAGGGTCCCCAGTTCCTTTCCACGGAGAGTGCCGGTGTTACCTTTTAGGTAATCATTCTCCCTATTTTATCCGGGCTTGGGACCAGCACTGACTTGGGCTGGCTTGGCCACCCATTGGCTAGGTAGGCAATCGAGGTGAAGTTCCTTGCCCAAGGGAACAACGTGCCGGCCGCAGATTGCCGTCGTGCCAGTCTTGAGTCCGATGCTCTAACCACTTGGCCACCGCGGCCTTTCATATATTATATATAAACGTGCTCACATGCGCGCGCGGGCATAATAATTATAATAATAATAATATTAAAGATATTAATAATAATAATAATAATAATAATAATGATAATAACAATAATAATAATAATAACAATAATAACAACAATGATAATTATAATCATAATAATAATAATAATTATAATAATTATAACAAATAAAAATAAAAATAATAATAATAATAATACTCATATTCATATTCACATAGGCTGCGGTGGCCGAGTGGTTCGAGCATCGGACTCAAGACTGCCACGATGGCAATCTGAGTTCGAGGGTTCGAGTCACCGGCCGGCGCGTTGTTCCCTTGGGCAAGGAACTCGACTGCCTACTTAGTCACTGGGTTGGTAAGCCAGCCCAAGTCAGTGCTGGTCCCAAGCCCGGATAAGTAGAGAGAATGATTACCTAAAAAAAAAAGGCAACACCGGCACTTTCCTTGCAAAGGAACTGGGGACCCTACCGCGTACTCACTCCAAGAGCATCACAACATGAAAACTACAATTAAGTATCATGCTTTTGACCACGGTGGCTCAAACATGAACCTACCGGGAAAAAAAAAAAAATTAAACTATCTATCTATCTATCGATCCTATCTATATCATTTATTTATTCTATCAGTGATATAGACATTTAAACAAGAATAAGATATAATAGGATAATAGATAGATAGAGAGAAGAGATATATAAGGAATAAATATAAATCGATGATAGAAAGATATATAGAGATCATAGGAAAATAAATATATAAAAGTATCAATAGAAGAGTAAATTGAATATATAATATAGAATAGAATAGATAGATTTAGATTAGAGGATATAATATATCATAAAACATAACAATAATAAATAGATCAATAAAAATATAGAAAAAACATAAATAAGAAAAGATATGACAATATATATATATATATATAGATAGATATAAATAGTATAGAAATATATATAGATAATATATATATATATAATATATATAATACTATAATAAATATAATATAATAGATAGTATATAAATACAATATAATAATATAGATATATATTTTAAATTTTTTTTTTTTTTAAAGTGTATCGATAGATAGAGATAGAGATAAATAGATAGGAGATAGACAGATAGATAGTTTGATAGTGTAACATATATGGTATAACACACCACACCCCACACACACACACACACACACACACACGAACGCGCAAACACACACACACACAAACCATAGATATGTTATATATATATATTATATATATATATATATAATACATACAACATAATATGGAAGAAAAACCACAATACAAAAACTAAATCAGTTGTGATGTGGGTTTATATTGTATAACGGAAGATGTTTTGCTATTCACACATATATAGTGTGTGGGTGTGTTGTTGTTTGTGGTGTGTGTGTGTTGTTGGGTGTGTGTGGTGTGTGTTGTGTGTGTGTGTGTTGGGTTGTGTGTGTGTGGTGGTGGGAGTTGTGTGTGGTGTGGGGTGTGGGTGTGGTGGTGTGTGTGTTTGTGTGTGTTGTGGTTGTGTGGGTGTGTGTGTATATATATTAATACCATAATACAATACATATTAACTATATACTATATATAGAACTATATATATATATAGACTATACTAATATATATATATATATAGTTAATATATATAATATAATATATATTATTGATTAGATATGTATAGGTAATGTATATGATATGTATATGTAAGTATTGGTATATGTATATGTAGAGGTATTAGGGATATGATAGTATATATAATTAATTTTAAATAATATATAATATAATGTAAATATATACATAGAGATAATATAATAACAAACACACAACATATACATATAATATTATATATATAGATATAATAATATATACACTATAGAATCATACATTTAATAGACTATATACATATACATATACATAGTACAGAATCTGACATACTACAGACGACAGATACAGACGATACATACGTACGACTACATACACATACTATCATACTACATACGAAGATAAACGATAAAACTAATTAATACATAAATAATATATACTATATACATATTAATAAGATAGATAAAGTATAAATATATTAATAAAATATAAAGAATATAAATACACACACAACACACATATATATATATATATATATAGATTATATATAATGATATAATATCAAATAATAGAATATATATATACACACATATATATATATATTTTATAATTTAAATTAATATAAAAATTTAATATATAATTTTTAAAGGTTTATATCTTTATAATATTTTATATATTATACATTTATATAAATTATATATATATATATTATATATTATTATAATACAATAAAATAAATTTTAAATATTTATTTTTAAATTATATATTTTTATATATAATTATTTTAATAAACACTAATGTGTTGTGTGGTTGTGTGGTGTGGTGTGTGGGTGGTGTGGGTGTGGTGTGTGTTGTATAACATATATTATCACTATTAACATCTATCGTCTATTCCCTATCTATTTATTCTATCTCTATCTATCGTACACATTTAAAAAAAAAAAAAAAAAATTATTATTTGGTTAAGTTATTAATATGTAAAAAATTTTTTATAAGTATAATTTATATATTAATATTTTTAAAAGTAATAAGGGTAATATAAGATATTATTTTTATATAATATATATTACATTCAAAAATAATTTATATATATATAAATTTTATAATTATATATTATTATAGATAATATATAAAATTATTATATATTTAAAATTATTTTTAAAATATATAGATTTTAAATTAAATTATATATTAAATATATTTTATATTTTTTAAATTTTAAAAAAAAGGGGTTAACAATAGTGAGTAGAAAAAAAAAAGAAGAAGTAGATGGGATAGATAGAAAAAGAAGAAGAATTTTTTTTTTACGGTGGGTTTTTTTTGAGCCACCTGGCACAGCAAAACTAATTTAGTTTCTTTTGTGATGCGGGGTTGAGGACGTGGTAGGGTCCCCCGTTCCTTTCAAGGGAAAATGCCGGGTTTCCTTTTTTTTTAAAAACCCTCACCCGGGCGGGACCACCTGCGGGCGGCCCCCCAGGGAAAGGGGGCGGCCTTGCCCAAGGGGGCAAGGGGCCCGGCCCCCCGGGACGAACCCTTTTAAAATAGATTTTTTTTTTTTTTAAAAAAAA
>NC_051423.1:2518742-2522923 GCF_015228065.2 Penaeus monodon | reverse complement strand
ATTTTATTTTATAATAAGATATCGATAAAAAGATATAAAATATATATTATATAATATAATTAAAATTAATATATATATACATATAATATAAAAAAAGATTTTAGATATTATTAATACATATATATAATATATTTTATATATAATATATAATATAATTTGTATATATATATATATATATATATATATAAAATATACATACAATATAATAATATATATATATTTTATATATGATATAATATGTATATATATATATAATATATATATGTGTGGTGTGTGTGTGTGTGTGTGTGTGTGTATATATTATATATTATATATTAAAATATATATATATATATATATATTATATATATATATACATATATGTATATATATATTGTGTATATATATATATATGTGTGTGGTGGTATGTATAATATATATATATATATATATATATATATATATATATATATATATTTTAAAAATTTATGTGTGTGGTGTGTGTGTGTGTGGTGTGTGTGTGTGTGTGTGTGTGTGGTGTGTACAAAAACATACACAATGATATATATATATAATATATATATATATATATATATTATATATATATATTTATATATTTTAATGTATGTATATATATATATGTATATATATATATATATATATAAATATATATATATATATATATATATTTATATATATAATATATATTATATATATATATATATATGTATTTATAATATTTTGATTATATAATATATATAAAATATAAAATATTTGTGTGTGTGTGTGTGTGTGTTGTGTGTGTGTGTGTGTGTGTGTGGTGTGTGTGTGTGTGTGTGTGTGTGTACAAAAACAAACACAATGATATATATGTGTATGTGTATACATATACATATATGTGTGCGTGTGTGTGTTTTATTGTATACAAACGCACACACACACACACACACACACACACACACACACACACACCACACACACACACACACACACACACCACACACACCACACACACACACACACACACACACACACACACACACGTATACAATATACATATAAAATATAATAATATATATATATATATATATATATATATATATATATATATATATACATCTATTTTATATACATATAGAGTAGACAGTTAAAATAAATAGATCGACAGGTAGACAGAGTGGCTATGCGCGGCTTCCTTGTGCTCGAGTTCAGGTTGAATTGGCTCCTGCTGGGCCGTGATATGCAATGAATGATGATGACAGGATACAGTTCTGGCAACATTCTAGCAACATCCACTCTCTTTCCTCTTTGCTATTCCCCAAAAGGCACGACCCCCCTGACGGAGGCGGTGGAGAAAACCACTACGCTATGGTTGTGTTCCTGCTCGAAGCGGACGCCGACGTCGACCCCCCGAGAAGCCACGGTAAGTAGCCTCGGAGTGCGGGGCGACGGCATCAAGCCACAGTTGGGCTCAGTGCTAATGCCACAGTCAGCAGAGGACAGAACGGTATGGGCGGGAAACCTGGTTTGGTGGCAATTTTTTTTTCTATGATTTGTTATTCTTATTACTATTGTCTTGACTACTGTATTATCGTTATTATTATCATTATTATCCTCACCACCATCATCAGGGTCATCAGCGTCATCGTCGTATTACTTTATCATATTTGTATTTTTTTTACTGTTATTTTTATTATTATTACTACTGCTATTACTACTGTACTGTATTAATGTCATTGTCATTGTCATCTTCGCCATCATCATCAGGATTTTCACCGTACACTCATATTTCTATTATCATTATTGCTGTTGTTTATCTTAGCGTTGATATCCATATTATCATTTCAGCAGTTAAAACACGCCCATAGCCATGTTTTAGCGTTTGTTTTAAACTCACCATCCTTGAAATTCAGTTATCTGCATTCTGCTCCACAACAGTTCCTCGATTCCTTTTCCTTTTCTAACACAATGTCAGGCACTTAAAGAGATTCAAAAGGCTACTTAAACACAAAACCTTTCACTCTTTTTTCACAGACACTCTTCCTTGATTTTCCTTTTCTCGTTTTCTCTCTTAATTCTTAATTCCTTGATATTGATCTTTCTCTTCCCGGACTTCCTTTCCCTTTTCTCGCTCTTTCTCCATAGACTCTTTCTCTTTCCCATGACTCCACCTTTCTCGGTGTTTCTCTTTCCCTCCCATCTCTCTTTATCTCTCTCTTTATCTCTCTCTCTCTCTCTCTCTCCTCTCTCTCTCTCTCCTCTCTCTATATATTATAATATATAAAATATATTTTATATAATATATATATATATATACATATATATATATATATTTATATATTTTATATATATATATATATTATATATATATATATATATATGTATATTTTATATATGTGTGTGTGTGTGTGTGTGTGTGTGTGTGTGTGTGTGTGTGTGTGTGTGGTGTGTGTGGTGTGGTGTGGTGTGTGTGTGGTGTGTGGTGTTTTGTGTATATATATTATATATATATAATATATAATATTTATATATATATAATATATTCAACAAAAAAAACATGAGGACGACTATTTCCCTTTCAGGTCGAACTGCACTCATGTTGGCTTCCCTCGCTGGCTATTTCGAAATTGCCGTCCTCTTGGTGGGCAGAGGCGCCAATCTGGAGTTGTCAGCTGGCGGTAAGCACACCGTGTTAGTTACTTAGACCCGTGTCTGTTAGTTTATTGTGTTTGCTCCTTAAGCCGTGTTTGTTAGTCTGTTCATGTACGTTACTTAGACCCTGTTTGTCAGTCTCACTGCGATGACCACGACATCTTACCATTCTCGACACGTGTGAAAGTGCTCACTGCTGCCGTTCACTTCGCGATGCTCACTGTGTCGTGGGAATGGTTTTATGATTAGCCTTTTGCCAAATTCCAAAGTCCAGTCAGATAAAGAGTTGCAAGAAGGCAGTATTGTTATTCAATTGCATATCACACAAGAGAGTGTGAGGTTAGTTTGTTGACTGACATTTAACAGGGAAAGCGAAGCAACTGGGTACAAGTGCTGTAAAGAGACATATGAACCAGCAGAAATTTTCGGAATAAAAGTAAATACAGATGAAAAACAAATACATTTTCGTTATTTTTTGCTTAAACTATCGTGTATGTTAGGAGCTTAGACTAATGCTTATGTGATGTACAGCATATCAGGCATGATAAGACTCAGTGGTCTCAATGTTCTTGTCAGTTATGGGGACAATAAAGTAAATGAAAATACTAGTGGGAAAGATGAATGTCCTTTTTTCTAATGAGCACAGTTATATTTTTTCCAACATAAACTAATAATCTGTGAACATTCATGATTTGAAAAATTGGTTTATAAATAAATAAATAAATAATATATATATATTATATATATATATATATATATATATATATTTATACATATACATATATATATATAATATATATATATAATATATATACATATATATATTATACATATATATATCTATAATATACATATATCATATACATTATATACATTATACATATATACTATATATATTATACATATATATAATTATATATATATACATATATATATATATATATTATATATATACATATATATATATATATATTATATATATATCACTGTTACTGTCACTGTTGCCACAGCCACTAATAGCTGCAAAGATAATTTTCTTATTAATTTATTGTTTCCTTTCATATCAACCTGACACCTACCAACAGGCAGAACAGCTTATTATTATGCAGTATCAAATGATAATGCAAATATTGCTTGTTTCCTGCGGGAAAATGGAGCATCTACAGCTGGGGTAAACGATGGTAAGTTTAGTCTCTAATTGCATTTGTGCATAACCAAAGAAATTAATGTATCACATACTGTGCATATGCTGTATACGTGGAAGATGTTTGTAAACACAGATGGGGAGAGGGGAAGAGAGTGAGAATGACAGAAAAAAAAGTATAGCCGAGAATTGAGGCATTGCTGTATCCCACCGCTGCCACCAGCAAAAGTATAATTGTTTGGTGGCGGGCTGTGTGGGATAAAGGGAGGACTGTCATTATCACGTACAAAATTCACTTGTATGCAGGTGCAAGTGCAAGCAAGGTTTTTCTTAGCCTTGCAAAATTAATACTTCATGGCCTGTTGTGTCATTAGCAGAATGCAGTGAACAATCACTGATCAGGGAA
>NC_051423.1:2493742-2513742 GCF_015228065.2 Penaeus monodon | reverse complement strand
AAACCAAAAATCAAACGGGGCCAGGGCAACAGTACCCCAATTCACAACAACAGAGGCCATGGCAACAAGCCCCCCCTAAAAAACAACAAAAGCCCCGGGACAATTCCCCTATCAAAACAACGAGGCCTTTGGCAAAAAGCCCCAAAATCACAACAGAGGGGCCATTTAAAAATACCCCTTCCCAAAAAAGGCCTGGGCACAACCCCCCCTATCACAAAACAAAAGGCCATGGAAACCCAAGTACCCCATCCCCAAAAAGGGGCCAGGGAAACATCCTTTTTCCCCAAAAAGGGGGCCAGGGCAAAAAATACCCAACCCAAAACAGAGCCATGGCAAACAATTCCCCAAAATCAAAACAGAGCCGGGCAACAAGCCCAAAAACCCAAACGAGGCCTGGCAAAATTCCATTCCACAAAAAGGGGCCCCATGGCAAAAATTTACCCCTATCACAACAAGGCCTTTGGCAAAAAGTACCCCTTTATCCAACAGAGGCCTGGCAAAAAGTACCCCTATCCCCAACAGAGGCATGGAAACAGTCCCCCAATCACAAAAAACCGGGGCCCTGGCAAAAAATACCCAACAAGGGGCCAGGGCAACTTTCCTCCTATCAAAACAGGGGCCGGGGTTAACGTACCAAAATCACAACAGGGGCCGGGAACAAGTCCCCAAAATCAAAACAGGGCCAGGGAACAACCCCCTTTTTCACAAAACAAGGAAAGGCAAAAAAGTACCCAAATCAACAACCCCTGGCAACAAAATACGTCCTATCACAACAACAGAGGCCATGGGAAACCCAAGTCCCCAAAAAAACCCACAAAAAAAAACCAAAAAAAAATGGCAAAAAGTACCCCAAACACAAAAAGGGCCCAGGGCAAAAAGAAACCCCTTTTCAAACAAAGGCCGGGGGAAACAATTTTCCCCAAAATCACCCAGGATCCATCAAAAGTACCCCTACACAAAAACAGAGGGCCATGGCAACAAGTCCCAAATCCAAAAGGGGCCCATGGCAAAAATTTACCCCTATCACAACAAAAAAGGGGCCCATGCAAAAATTACCCCCTATAAACAACCAGAGGCCAGCAAAAAGTACCCAAATAACAACAG
Source organism: Penaeus monodon (assembly GCF_015228065.2). Lineage (NCBI taxonomy): Eukaryota > Metazoa > Arthropoda > Malacostraca > Decapoda > Penaeidae > Penaeus > Penaeus monodon. The sequence goes on along the minus strand of NC_051423.1, from coordinate 2,512,638 downwards.
AGGCCATGGCAACAATACTCCTATCCCAACAAGGCCAGGGTTAAAAAGTACTCCTATCAAAACAAAGGCATGGCAAAAATACTCCTATCAAAACAGGGGCCGGGCAACAAGTCCCCTTCCAAAAAACAAGGCCATGGAAACCAAGTACCCCTACACAACAACAGGGGCCCGGCAAAGCCCCCCAAATCAAAAAGGGCCGGGAAAAACCCCCCAAATTCAAAACGGGGGCCCTGGCAAAAAGTACTCCTATCACAAAAAGGGGCCTAGGCAAAAATACCCAAACCCAAAACAACATAGGCCAGGAAAACAATTCCCCCCCTATCACAAAAAGGGGCCCAGGGCCCAACTTACTTTTATCACAAAAGGGGCCAAAGGGAAAACAGTCCCCCTATCCCAACAAGGTCAGGGCCCCAAGTACCCCTATCACAACAGGGCCATGGCAACAAGTATTTCCTAATCCCCAAAACAGGGGCCCCTGGAAAACAATTACCCAAAATCACAAAAAGGCTGGCCCCAAGTCCCCAAAATCACAACAGAGGCCATGGCAAAAAAGTACCCCAAATCCAAAAAAAGGGGCCATGGCAACAATTTCCCCAAAATAAAAAAAAGGGGCCAGGGAAACAAGTACTCCTTCAAAAAAACAGGGGCCAGGGCAACAAGTATCCAATCACAAAGGGCCCAATGACAAAAAGTACCCAAAGCACAACAAGGCCATGCAACGCCCCCCTATCACAAAAACAAGGCCTTTGGAACAAAAATCCTTCAAAAAACAAGGCCAGGGCCCAACAAGTACTCCTATCAAAACAGGGCCAGGGCCCAAGTACCCCTACCCAACAAGGCCATGGCAACAAGTCCCCAAAACACAACAAAACCCTGGCAAAAAGGTACTCCTACCAACAGGGGCCATGGAAAAATACTCCTATCACAAAAACCCGGGCCATGGCAAAAAGGTACTCCTATCCAACGGGGCCCAAAGGCAACAAGTACCCAATCAAAACAAAAAGGGGCCCAAATGGAAACATTTCCCAAAATCACAACAAAATCCCAAAGGGAAACAAGTCCCCAAAATCCCCAAAAGGGCCAGGGCCAAAGTCCCCCCTATCCAAAAACCAGAGGCCATGGCCCCCGGGACCCAATCAAAACAGGGCCCATGGCACAAGAAACCCAAATCACCCAGGGGCCATGGCAAAAGTCCCCCTACCCCAACCCCAGAGGCCATGAAAAAATTTACCCAAATCAAAAAGACCCATGGAAAACAAGTTTCCTATCACAAAAAACCCGGGGCCCCATGTAAAAAATACCCAAATCACAACAGGGGCCATGGAAACAAGTCCCCCTACCCCAAAACCAGGGGCCAAATGGCAAAAATTCCCTATCCAACACAAGGCCTGGCAAAAAGTCCCAAAATAAACCGGGCCAGGGCAAAAAAGTACTCCTATCACAAAAAGGGCCAGGGTTAAAAATTCCCCTTTCCAAAAAGAGGCCAGGGCAACAAGTCCCAATCACAAAAACAGGGGCCCATGGCAAAATTCTCCTTCAAAACAGGGGGCCATGGCAAAAAAAGTACCCATATCAAAACGGGGCCAGGGCAACAAAAACCCCTACACAAAAACAAGGCCGGGCCAACAAGTCTCCTATCACAACAGGGGCCCCAGGGCAAAAATCCCCCCTATCCCCCCAAGGCATGGCAACAAGTCCCCCTTTCACAAAAACAAGGCCATGGAAACAATTACTCCTATCACAAAAAAGGGGCCATGGCAAAGAAACCCTATCACAACAAGGCCAGGGCCCCCAAAAAGTATTTCCTATAAAACCAGGGGCCCGGGGCCAAGTCCCCTATCAAAACCACAGGGCCCGGGAAAACAAGTACTCCTATCACAAAAACAAGGCTGGCAAATTTATCCAATCACAAAAAGGGGCCATGGCAACAAGTCCCCCTATCACAAAAAAGGGGCCATGGCAACAAGTACCCCTATCAAAACAAAAGGGGCCCTGGCAAAAATTTACCCCCCCCACAACAGAGGCCATGGAAACAAGAAAACCCAAAATCACAAAAAGAGGCCATGGCAACAAGTCCCCAAATCAAAACCCAGGCCATGCAAAATACCCAATCGAAAACGGGGCCATACCCAAAAAGTACCCCTATACAAAAAAAGGGGCCAAAGGGCAACAATCCCCCCGATCACAACAGATGCTATGGCAACGATACCCTTTGCCCACGGCAACAAATCCCAAAACGGGCCACCCCCAAACCTCGGCAACAGGTGCCCCCCAGCCCCAGGTGCCACGGAAACGGACCGCCCCGGCCCGGCCGACGCCCCCTACCAGCCTCTCCTCCTGCGAACCGCCCCCCCCGCCGCGCAGGTGGGCCCGGGCGCTGGGGGGACGTCGGCCTGTGCTGGGCGCGTGTGTGCGAGCCCGGGGTTCCTGCGCGTGTCTACTGGATTCGAAAATTCTTTTTACCCTCTGGGCAAGTGCACTTTGAAAACCCCTCTTCGTTTTCCTTCCTGTTAGCTTTTTTTTTAAAAAAGGGAAATGTGAATTTTTCAATATATTATTATCAGCATTTGGAAACACCACCCACCCCACAAAACACCACCCCACACACACACACACACCACACACACAAAACCAAAACACATTTTATTATTATATATATATATATATATATATATATATATATATATATATATATATATATATATATATATATATATGCAGAATGGCCGCCATATCTTGACACTTCAAAACTTTGGACAGGCGAGTGAGTGGCACTGCCTCCAGGGTGCAATACTTTTTAATGGTTTGAGATCTACACAGTTTACGCAAATAATTAATTATCTACAGGATTATCATATATGCTTAATATGTATATATATTTATGTGTAGACATATACAATAGGCATGCACGTCTACAGTTATTGCATAAGAATCGATATGTGCTCGTCAATCTCGTATTGCTGTTTACGTTGCAGATGAAAATTTATCATATATTATATATATATATTTGTATTTCTGTTTTCTTTGTATATGTATATATATATATATATATATATATATATATATATATATATATATATATATATATATATATAATAATATGTATATATATTGTATATATATTGTATATATATATATATATATATATATATATATATATATATATATATATATATATATATATATATATATATATATATATATATGTATATATATATATATATATATACATGTACATATATATAATAATAATAATGATAATAATAATAATAATAATAATGATAATAATAAAAATAATAATATAATGAAAATAATACTTATTATTATTATTATTATAACAAATATAATAATAATCATAACAATAAAGGCATTTCGGGCAGTTGATCTGGGACTCCTTTAGACAATTATTGTCATACACACACACACACACACACACACACACACACACACACACACACACACACACACACACACACACACACTCGAGGCTACAGCCGCGAGAGCTCTGCTTCGACGCCGCAGGACAACGGCCAGTGCGCTGTCCCCCCCCCCCCCCCCCCGCCCTTTCGCGTCTCCGCTGCGGCGAACCTGACGCGGAGGAGGCTTCCGAGCCGCCAAGGGGCTGAAACGACACAGCTGCGCAGCTTTCCTACAGGTCAGCACTTCTGCATGTCTGTTCACCTGCAGGTCAGCTTTGTTGCAGGTCAGTTCACCTACAGGTTAGCTCTGTTGCAGTCATTTACCCATAGGTCAGCTTTTCTGCAGATCATTTAAACTTACAGGTCACTCTTTGCGGGTCTTTTACCCCCTACAGGTCAGCTCCCCTGCATTTCATTTAAATTTAAACAGGTCAGTCCCATGGGGGTAAATTCACCTACAGGTCAGCCCCCAGAGGTCATTTCATCAAACAGGTAAAGGTCCCCTGAAAGTCATTTTCACCTAAAGGTCAGCCCCCCCTGCAGGTCAGTTCAGCTCCCAGCTAATTATCTTACAAAATTCATTTCACCTAAAAGGTCAGCTCCCCTGGGGTTTCAGTTCACCTACAGTAATTTAAACCCTAAAATCAGTTCCCCCTACGGGGTCTGCTCCTCTGCAGGTCCTTTCACCTAAAAGGTCAGCTCTCCTCAGGTTAGTTCCTTACAGGTCAATCCCAGCGGACCCAATTTACCTACAGGTCAGATCCCCTTTCCCGGTAAAATTACCTAAGGTCAGCTCCCCGGCAGGTAAATTTTCACCGCATGGGTTCCCTGCAAAGGTCATTGACGCTGTTTTACTTTTTTTTTTCTTTTTTGGCAATAGGGGTTTGAAGAATTGCTCATGAAAACCCGTATTATTGATATGGTTTTTCCGTTAGTATTGGGTTTTTGTGGATTTAAAAAACTAGCAGAATAGTAATATAACATACACACACAACAACACACACACACCCCAAACACATATTATATATATATATATATATAATAATATATATATATTAATTATATATATATACGTATAATCTATCTATTTTTATTACCTATATATCACATAATATCAAGGGGCTAAGGGGCCGACGGGGGCGCATGGCTGCACCCCATTTTTCCCGCTTCCAGCCACGAGGATCCCTCGAGGCCCCAGTCCCCAGGAGGCACACGGGGCCCCCCCCCTTTAAATTTCCCCGCGGGCAGGTTTTCGTCGACTGCCCAAGCCATGATTTTCCTAGGACGTCCCACAGGGGTTTCCCCCACCCCGGGTTTTCTCGCAGAGACAAAAACCCCGGGGGGAGGCGAGCTAGGTGGGAGCTAGGTGAGCTAAAGGGGGGCGAGATTTTTTTTTGGTTGGGGCCCTATGCCTGAGTTGGGCATCCCGGTTATGCAAGTAACAGGTCCCCTGCCAGTTTCACGGTGTTAAAACCCCCGGTTTGGGAAAGTGGTCCCGCCAAAATTTTACGCCCTGATCCGGGAAGGGGGACTTTTTACAGAAGGGATCAAGGCGAGGGCTCCAAAGGGGTGGGGTAGCGTCCAGGTTTTGCTTTCCCTAGGGGCAAAATGGAAGTATCAAGGCCTTGAAGGGGCACGCCCCTTTGGGCCTCTGAAAAGGTACCGACATCTCCAAAAAGCCTTGTTGACGGTTCATGGCTTCCGGGTTTCCAGGGCCAATCCCTTACTGACTTTCCCGGTCTGAAACCCAAAGATATGGGGGCTCCCCTACCAAGGTATGTAAAACTTTTTGTGGGCTTCAACGTCCCCCCGCAAGCTGGAACTGAAAGGGTTCCCCCAACAGGCCCCCAAAAATCGTAATCTTGGTCTTGGTCCAGGGGAAACCCCTTTGGTAGGGGTTCGCCCCATTGTAAAAGATCAAAAAGCCGCCAAAAAGTGACCCAAGGACCAGATAGGATGGCAACATCGTCGGCAAAATCAAGGTCCGAGACCTTAATATTGCCTAGGTTGTCCCCAGAAATTTTTTAGTAGCTTGCCCCCTTATCCAGTCCCTACAAGGTTGAAAAATGGGGTGCAAGGACAAAGCCGCCCCAGCCCTGAATTAACCAAAGGGAAAAAGTTCGACATACCCCCACCACACTTTACAGCACTTTCAGTGCCAGTATAGAGGCTTGTAACAGGCCAAAAAATTGTGTCGGAAATTTCCCCGGGGCCCCCAGGATTCCCCTAGCGATTCCCCGATGCACCCAGTTTAAAAGCCCCTTTTTGAGGGCGATGTAGGCTGCGAAACAAACCCACGACCAAACTCCGCCGGGTTCCACAATTTCTCGAAGCGTAGATACGGTCTATTGTGGACTTTGGGCCCGGAAATAAATCCAGACCGTCCGGTCTCCTGGTGCCCCCCGTAGGTGGTTGCAGGGTCCGTTTCAGAAGAAGTGGGCGAGAACCCTTTTTTGGTATGGGTGAGCAGTGAATGCCCCGGGAAGGGGCACCGTCCATCGACCCTTTTTTTAAAAAACCCCTTTTTCCCCCAAAAAAAAAAAAAGGGTGACCACGGGGCCCCCCAGCCCGGTCAGGGGGGAAAGGTACCAGATGCTAAAGGCAGGCAGGGACTGTATCAAAGGCCCCGGGGCCCTAGGTTTTACCCCCCCGCCTTTAGCAGTTTTAGCAGGGATATCCCCATATGCCCCCGCGCTTTTCCCCCTTTTTCAGCTTTGGAAAAACGCCAGCCTACCTCGTTAGGGTAGGAAAGGGTTTCCCCGCGATGGGTGGGTCCCGGCCCCCCCCGGCATGCGAAAATCGCTTGCATCCAAGCTAAAATGTTGGGGGGGTCCCCCCTGGTACAACTGCCCAAAAACTCAAACCCAACGTTCACGAACCCCAAACATGATCTGGGGATGATCCATCCATCCAGACGGACTGCAGTCATCTGTGGGGGAGGGGGTTGGGGTTTAGTTTTTTTTCAGGGCTTGGGTAGGAAAGGGGGAAAGGGCATTTACCAAGAAAAGGCCCTTTGGGCCCCCCTCAGCAAGATTCCGATGAATGTTCCTTGTCCCTTTCAACAGTGGGCGAGCCCCACGGGACCATTGGGAAAGGGCCCAAAAAATTGATTCCCCCTTTAGCCGAGCCTTGCGACACGTTTAGTGGCCTCTAAGTCTCCAGGGAGATTTGGATTCGCCTTGTTCCCTTTGGGGTACGCCCAAAGGACTCCTGAGCTGACTTCAAGGTTACGCGCTTTAAGGGGCTCCCCCAGAGCAACGGGGGCCGTCAGGTTGCTGGTTTCTGGAATGGGCAGAGGGCTGCCGTGGCGAAAACCCCCGGGCACACTCCCCCTCCCTTTGGCTGTCCAAATGAAACACCTTTGGGTGGCCCCCTGGAGGGACGGGGGGTTTTTAAATGGGGCCCGCCCGGGGAGCCACAAGCAGCCTATGGTCAGTGCCACAGAACCCGGCACTCCCGGGAAACCCTGCAGTTCGGGGGGAAACCTCCATCGGTGCTAACAAGAATGTGGTCGATTCCCTTTTGGGCCCCATTACCAAGTCCGAGATGGGGGTTTGGGGCGTGGTACCCGGAGCCAGAATCCTCATTTTTTGGGACCTTTGCAAAAATTCCCCCGGAGAAGGGGGGTATTTCGTGCTGGGATCAGCTCCTGAGCCATGAGGGCCGACAGACATCCGTAGCCAGCTCGGTCACAGCCCGGAAAACCGCATTTAAAATCGCCAGAAAAAATGGGGAAAGTCTCGCCGGGGGCCCCAATTTTTCTGCCACAGATGGAGTTTTGGGGAAGGGAAAAACCTCTTTCACATCAGTTTTATATACATTGGTAGGAGCGTATACAGCAATAAGAGACAAGAAGCCAAAAGCATGCTTCAGTCTCAATGCCATGATACGCTCATCAACCGGTGTCACCTCGACTACCGCGGGCTGAAGTCGACTGGAGATGGCTATGGCTACACCCTGGAGGTGGTGACCATCGCTGCGGCCCGACCAGTAGTAGGTGTAACCACCCACACTGATCGTGCCGCTACCAGGTCTTCTCACCTCTGAGAGGGCAGCCACCTCAACTCCCAGTCGCTTCAATTCCCGCGATAGCAGAGGTAACCGCTCATCCTGCCGCAAGGACCGGATGTTCCAAGCGTCTACCCGGAAAGCACGCCTGAGATTAAGCCTCGGGTGGTCACTCCGGGTGCACGCCACCTCTGCCGCTATATATATATATATATATATATATATATATATATATATATATATATATATATATATATATATATATATATATATATATATATATATATATTATATATATTCTACATCCTGTCATTCCATTGCAGGAAACAGGCCTCTTTCAAGTCTCCTATTGAGCAGGACCATCCTTGCCTGCCTGAATGCCCTTCATCATCAGCTGTGATCAGCGGGCATTCGAACGCTCCTCCGTTCCCCTGGGAGGCCAGCACACTGCTACCTGACCCAAGGCAGTGACATATATGAATGTCTAAATATTGTTATCCATTTATTATGTAATAATGTGCTTGGTATGGAGAGAGGTAGTACTGTAGGGAGAAGGTCAGTGAGGAGGAATGGCAGTACGAAAGGGTGAGAGTAGACAATGAAGAAGACTGTGCAAAAGGAGATGGAGTGGAGGAAGTTGGGAGAGAAGAAGGGGTGTGTTCTGAAGGTTGAGTAATGGCCTGGGTGGCTGATTCAGAATGAACAGAGTTGACATCAAACATCAAGGTGGAGGTATTAGCATCAGTGGTGGGAGTGTGGTCAGGGGAGAGGCAGGGGTCAGGAAACCAATGAAATCAAATTTAGCTAGGCTAGTTGATGAAGGAGCAATCCTTAATGTTTTAATAAGGATAAAAAATCTTCATTATTGGCCATGGTGATCCTGAAATAAATGGGGGTAAGAAATTGTCTACCCCTTAGGGTCCCCATGAGGGCAAGGTGATTAACCAAGGGAATACAGGGCCCACGGCTCCAAGAGGCCGTTCATGACTGACACAAAACCATGAAAGGGGGAGAAAAAAAAATCATGCAAAATTAGTTGAGGCAAGGGCTGAGGTCCAAGGTAGGGGGATACCCTACATTGAGCCCCCCCCCCCATGACAACGAGCAAAGCATTAGGGGGTATCCACTAAGTATTCTTAGTCAGCCAGTATTTTGATACACAAGGCCACTGATAAGCAGAATTCATGGTTAGTATGATAATGGAAATTTCATGAGTTTTAGAAACTAACTTGTCAAACTTGTTAAGAACATGAGTTCTAAATTTACCAAAAACCTATATGTTAAATTTTAAGCTCAGTATTAGAACTAAAGTGTCATATATAAAGCAGACAAAATTAGTATCATTTATCCTTTATTTACTTCTTGGATATTTCTAAGTTTATTTTTGGCAACTGTACATTCAAGCACTAAAGTGAGTTTCTGAATGTAAATATACTTTATAATTTCAGTTTTTTATGTATATCTTACCTGACTTTCTCATCATTTTGCACACCAAAGGAAACATGACTACAGTAAACTGTAAACTGACACTGCTGTCAAAAAGAAAATTATTACAATTTATAGTTTTAAAAATAAGTAAATAATTTGTAACTTATCTAAATTTAGAAACTGACTATATTCTTCTCTTTCTGAGTCAACTTCACAGTACCTCACTCAGTAAGCATTCAAGGGTCAGTAAAATGCTCCATCTATTTGTGATCTCTATTGATAATAGAAAACCTCCATATAAAATTTACATGACACTGAATAATCATTCACTTTGACCTTCACAGACATAACACATCAAATGGATTGGTCCTGGAACTTCAAAGTGATCACATTATATTCATTTCTCATCCTATAAAGAGCAAACAAATCTCTTTAACCTAATTATCTCATCTTATAATAGTTATTTACAGATGGCTGGCTTTTACAGCAATAATTTTTATATAAAGAGCTTCTTGGAGGGAGTCAGTTTATCCAAGTAATATAAAATTTCTTTATTTTACCTCAGGTCTGATATTAATCACAGCATAAAGTCAATCTGCTGTCATCACTGAAGAAAAATAAACTTTACCGTAATACACAAAAACTAAATATTTATACAATCTTTTGACAATATCCACAATTTTTGTTGCAAATGACACATCTTGCTTTTGTTTCACAAATAAAAAACTGATAATAGTTCCACAAGTAACCTGTCTACATATTACATTATACCTGACTCTTTCCTTAGTAAACTCAGGCCTCTTAGAAAACATGTAAAGTGCTGTAATTAGAAGTCCCTATACAACAGATATGAAACTAATAATAGCATGTTTTCAGTGATGCTTTGTGATCACTCAATGTGTTAATTTGACAATAATGGCACAAAAAAAGGAAAGAATAGTGTCATGATCTCTGGAGAACAAGGTTTAAACTTCTTCCTTCAGACGAATATTGAAACTAAGTGACATAACAGCATTTTGAATAAAGTGTGATGTTAACAAGGCATGGAGGGAGAAGTCTATTCAGTTGTCAGTTAAACATTTCATTCCAAACACATCTAAAATTAACATCACAGACTTCACAGATTGCATCCTTTACTTAAGGGAAATCAGAACTAACTGTCACTTTACTTCTGAATCCTATGATTTGTGATTACATCAAGCTGACACTAGATATTTTGGTGAAGAAATATCTTGACATTTAAAACAAAGTGACATTTTTGTTATCACAATTTCTTTAATAGATTTCTTTTATTTCATTTTTAATGAACTCTGTTAATGATTTCACACCTTTTCCATACACAACTACTTTTAGAACCATTACACTCACCGACAGAATGCCTCATAAGTAAACTGTGGTCATTCTAGAAAGGAACATGAAATGCAAACACTAACATTTACAAAGCAACACACCTTATCAAATTGCCATCTGGGTAAGTCCCAGCTACACAATACTGAGGTAATTGGACTCTGTTCCTCAATACTGTATAATGTACTTGCCTAGGTGTGTTTAGGCTTAAAGCTGACAGTCTCACTGAGGTTTGACTTTCAAATCTCACTTTCCTTCCTGCTTTCTTCATTATACAGCCTATTAGAATCTTGATGCAACATGCACTCAGCCATGATGCTTCTTGTGAATTACAAAAATATATGTCTAAACACAAATATGAAAATGAACTGGATTCCTATGATGGGAATAATAGTGTCAGGAGGATCAGAAGAAGAAAATCTGACTAGATTACATCTGTATGAAGAGCATTATAAAGGACAAGAACATATCATTCATTAAGTAAAGCCTCAAGTGTACAGTAAGAGAAGTCTTTTGCAATAATCCTTCAATTCACCAGAATACAGAGCAAGAGAAGTTTACTAAACCTGAATTTCAACAGGACTAAAAATGTAAACTTTTCTTCATATTCTGAAGCCATTACCAAGTAAAGGGGACCAAAGGGTTTTCAAAACAACACAATGGTATTTTTACTTATTAAGCAATGCCCTGAATACTGCTTCTGATGCACTCCTAGCTACCTATTAATGATACAGTAATTTCTCTGTGACTTTTAATGCTGTAACACTTTTAAAAGTGTACAGCTAGATACATATGAATTATGTGGTAAAAAGCAGAGCATTGACCCGAGTATGGTACTAATTCTATCTGAGTAATCAAATTCATTTCCATTGTTTCCGTATAATTTACCAAAGTGATTTCACACCAGTGTTCTCATGAAATAAAAGTATACAATCATAATATAACGATCAATCTTTTTCCAAATATATAAAAAACTTTTTTTGTGCCAAGTAGCAACCATCCCTAATTATCTATATCTCTCGAAGGTAAATATGTAAATATTGGGTTTTCGCGACTCCGTCCTATACTGTTTTTAATTCACATTAGAGGTGGCTTCTATGTGATGTGGAAATGCCTCAGAGAATTCTGCCTAAGTGAAAAGTTGGGAATAACTTCATGCCTTACATACATATTGTTTTCATATAAAATGGAATACATTATAACCTTTGATCATTACATGATTCTAACTTTTGGTCCCCTAGCACTGAACTCTGCTAAACTGGGGATTCTTAATCATTATTTGGCATGCTAGTATCTGATTTTTGCTTTTTTTTTTTAACTGAATATTCTAGTTATAAGCATTGTCTTCTACTCATATCAACCTCAAGCTTTTTGTGGTTTTAGAAATCAATTAATATTAAAACAAGTGAATTGCTACTTCACGGGTGACTACATGGTCTACCAATTTAAATTTTATCATTGTTTCCAAAATGAGCACAAAAAAATCTATTCACAGGAAAAGTAGGTGCGCAATTATTCCGAATACAGCAACTTCACATTCCAAACACTTAACTAATACTTATTCATAAACACAAAATAGTACTTTCCTCTAGAAAAGAACAACATTTCATCTACTTTCCTTTTCATAAAGTAAGAAACTTACTACTAATATTATCTTGAGTGTGTACTCACTATTCTCTATATTACATTACTATGTAAGTAGTACATATAAATATGTATAAGTCATAATTACTACTATATAAGATTCTGTACTCATATATATATGTATATTTACAATAGTTTAGTATATATATATATAAGCGGACGATTAATGCTAATGTCCGGTTACTGTCCTTCAGCTGTACGCTATGATAAATATATTACCTATCTATAAATATATTAACAATATATTATTGACTAGTACTTATATTAGTATATAATAGAATAGTTATTTTAACTGAGATATATTATATATATTTATATTATATACTCAAGTATATAGTATATACATATTTTATATAGAATATATATAATTATATATATAATAATATATTTCTGACTAGTATATATATAGTTACATACTCTTAAGAGTATAGTACATATAATAATAATAAAGTTTATATATATATATAATAATATAACATATATATATATAAGGCATATATATATATACATATATATATTATATAATATATTATATATATTACATATTCAGTATATAGTAATATAAGTATTATATTATATATATTTATATATATTGATATATATTTATATATATATATAATTATATATATATAATATATATGCATGTATAAAAATCTTAAGATAATATGATTGTTCATCACCCTATTAAGGTATCTTAACCTATTAAACTGCATTTATATAAGGTATATTACTTTTATACCTTTTTTTTTTTCTTTGAAATGATACTTGTCACATAATAATGTAAGTTTTTTTCAGGAACAGTTTCAGTCCTGATTTTGTAATAGCCAGTTAACCGGCGCAGTTTTACAACTCATTAGAAAGTTAACATATTTACACTTGCCCAGTACCACTTCCCCACATCATTCCTTCATGGATTCTTATAACAGTGATATATTTAGCATATGCACCACCATCTTCAATTTAGGCTCCTCTGGGCTGACACTGAACTCTGTGAAAAGAGAGTTGTCAACAGTTTTCTTGGTGAATGTTGAAGTTCAAGTGAGTGGGTACTTTTTATTAACCAAATTAAAAGATAAAAGGCTGAAAGACTATTCACATACTTTTGTGCTGTACACATTAGCACCTATCCACACACACACACACACACACTACAAAACATCACAACAATCACACACACACCACAACACACACACACACACACACACAACATACACACGACACACCACACACGACACACACACACACCACACAACCCACACAATAAAAAACACACACACACACACACAACATGGATATATTATATATATATATATATATATATATTATATATATATATATATATTATACTATATCATCACACACAACACAACCAACAGCACACACACGCATATAATTATATATATATAAGTATAATATATATATATATATGTAATATATATGTGTTATAATATGTTATATATATATGTATATATATGTATATATATAGATATAGATATAGTACATAATATATTAGTATATATCTATATATAGAATATAGATATATATATCATATATGTGATATATATTATGGCACAAGACATGTAGACATTCACAACACATACAAATACTTTCACAATAACAAATAAAGCATCAAACCAATATTTCCAACATGATTATATTGTACATATTTTTAAATAAAGGCTGAATGAATAATTTCTAAACAAATAAATGAAGAGTAATCCATTTTAGAAAATAGAAGGAAAAAGGACCCAATGCACAGACTCTCTCCTCAGAGACAGGTGCTGCAACATCAAAACAAAAAGGTGAGCCCTTTCGTGTGACTCTTTTTGGACTGTATGAAATTACATAAATAACAGGGTTTCTGTAATTTTCCCATCAGTGTTGACTGGCATAATATATGTTGATTAACACTAATGTTATTTGCTCTGTAAACATTCTTTTTTCCTAATAGCTTCAAGAACAGAACTAGAGGTAGATGAAACTGAGAAAAAATAGTAAAGTGGATTACAAAAATCTTTGCAAACATTTGAGAGGTAATGGTATGAATACAGCAATATTCGGTACATGATTAAATTAGCCAATGTTAGTTTTTTTAACAACCAGATTGAAACTAGATTTGCTTTAGGTATGTCCAGGGGGCCTGACAGATGTGCTACATTGATTTATTATTCATCTAGCACTAATACTATGTTGCATCCTATTTATTAACAATAAACCTGTACAATTTTTCACGAAATTTAACCACCGCACAGAATTGGGTGTGTGGAAGGATTCCTTGTTTGCCCCCCCCTCCCATATTGCCCGTTTAATCAATGTCCTCATCACTGATGTTTCTGTGAGTCTTGCATGGTTATCATCCAGTTGCGAACATGTCAGCATGTTGGTCAGTGACGCGCCGGCATTTCTGGCCTCACCGCACCGCTTCCACTAAATCTGGGTTCATGCTCATTTTCTTAGGCAAGCCGTACCATTGTCCTACATTGTCTCCAATGTAATTCACCAGCTCATTAAACACCTCTGCTCTGTCTGCGTACACATGGTGACCTGCACCTTTGATAACCTGCCAACAGAAAGCATGGTGAAAGGAGGAAAAAATTATATGGGAACACACACACACACACACACACACACACACACACACACACACACACACACACACACACACACACACACACACACACACACACACACACACACACAGGTTTGCAAACTGTTGCAGACATGATGTAGAGAAACCAACCTTTCAGAACAAAAGAGGCAAACAAAGATATCAAACTTACTCATTTTACCCTTAACATGAAGCTTCTTCAACTCTACATCATACATCACTGACTAAAACACCCCCCTTGCTCCTTCCTAATGCACGAGACTTACCACCACATCGACGTACGAGTCCTGCCTCGTGTACTTGATCTGGAAGCCAGGATCCCGGTCCACCCAAGACCTCGATCCATAGATCAAGGTGATCGGGACTTCCTTCCTCAGCGAGTCCATTCGGTGGATCATTGGATACTTCGCCCAGCCAAAGCCAGCCATGAGGGCATGGAAAGCCGACTCACCACTGGACCGAGATGAAGAGTGTGAATAAATACACGAACAAGGAAATAGAAAAGGTATTTCAGCTAAAGGAGAATCAGTGAATATTTTACTGCAGCTGAACCAAAGAACCCAGCCAGTGTTTCTCTTCTTGTTTCAAGTGCAAAGCTCAATGAAAAGAGGAAATGAGAAAATAGGAAATAGGTGTTTAACTGACCAATATCAACATAATAAACAAATAAATTTTTCTCTACAGAATAACTATGTCACCCTAACTCTACTGCTTTATGTCTACAACTTAATGGCTAGGATGAAGGATGAACAATTACAATAATAATAATTTAATTCTAAAATAATATAAAGAATATGATATTAATGACCAGATTATGAATGAATGAATATGCATCATTCACTGAGTAAACACAAAACCTAAATTCTATTCCATACATCTAAAGGCAAACCACCAGTGCGCTACTGTCTCTTGGCCACTTCTGAGCCGTGACTTACGTTGGATTCTGAGCGTTGCAGTGGTACAAGTAATTTGGAATTACTTCTTCCGAATCTTTCACCACACCCGAAAACTTGCGGATGAGATCTGGCCTGGCTTTCTGGAGTAACTTGGGACCTGCAATCATAAAGAACGATTTTCCTTTTACCTTTAATTTATATTTAGCATGAAATCAAAGGCTAAACTAGAAAAAAAAAGTAGAAGATTAATGGTAGATATATATATATATATATATATATATATAATATATATATATACATATATAGATAATATAATATATATATATAGTCTTCTTTTAATCTGTAGGTTTCTGTCTGAGCCGCCTGTCCAACTTCATGTACTTAATTGTAGTTTTCATGTTGTGATGCTCTTGGAGTGATTACGTGGTAGGTCCCAGTTCCCTTTCACCGAGAGTGCCGGTGGTACCTTTTAGGTAACATTCTCCTCTATTTATCCGGGCTGGACCAGCACTTGACTCTGGGCTGCTTGGCCAACCTGTGGCTAGGTAGGCAATCGGGTGCAGTTCCTTGCCCAAGGGAACAACGCAACGGTCGGTGACTCAACCCTCGAATTCAGATTGCCGTCGGACAGTCCTTGAGTCCAACGCTCTAACCATTCGGCCACTGCGGCCCTTATTATATTATTATAATATATATATATATATTATATATCTTATATAATATATATATCAATCAATCAACAACGGTGTGGCTCATAGCTTGGCAGCCCGTGACGCCTCTCCACCATCCATCGCCACTAAACTCGATCTAACGCTTTTTCTTTTCCACTTGGTACATCGACAGCCGCAATAATCTTTGATATTGTCGCTCAGTCTTGTCCTCGTTTGCCTCTTCTCTGTTTTCCCTTACCATCCCTGTCAGCAAGTTTTTCTCAATCCTTTTACTTCTCATTACATGACAATAAACTTTAATTTTTCCTCTTGTTCAATATGTCCAACATTCGGTCTTTACAATTTAATTTTTCTCAGCACTTCATCATTCGTCGTCTTCTCTGTCGCATCTAATATTGCATACTCGTCTGTAACACCACATTTCAAAACTATTGATATTCTTTTTCGTGTGTAATCTACTTCAACACCCAACACTCAGAACCATATGAATGGCATTGGGAAACTAATAGTTTCACTAACCTTAGCTTGTCCGTAATGTAATGCTTTCGGTCTTCCAGATGTTATCGGAGCAACTCGACCGCTGTGGCAATGGTAATTCTTCCTTTTATCTCCGTGAATCCATCACTATATATATAGTATATTATAATTATATATTTATATATATAGTATAATATATATATATATTATATATATATATATTATATATAAACATATATATATAGTCTATATATATATATTATAACATGTATATAGAATATATATATATATATATATATAGTATATATATATATATATATATATATTATTATATAATAGATATATATATATATATATATATTCTTCTTCTTTTAACGGTAGGTCATGTTCTAGCCGCCGTGGTCACCAGCATTGATACTTAATTGTAGTTTTCATGTTTTGATGCTCTTGGAGGTGATACGTGGTAGGGTCCCCAGTTCCTTTCACGAGAGTGGCCGGTGTTACCTTTTTAGGTAATCATTCTCTCTTTTTATCCGGGCTTGGACCGCAACTTGACTTGGCTGCTTTGGCACCTCAGTGGCTAGGTAGTCATCGAGTGAAGTTCCTTTGCCAGGAACAACCGCGCCGGCCTGTGACTCGAACCCTCAATCAGATTAGCCGTCGT
This sequence comes from Penaeus monodon, assembly GCF_015228065.2. Taxonomy (NCBI): domain Eukaryota; kingdom Metazoa; phylum Arthropoda; class Malacostraca; order Decapoda; family Penaeidae; genus Penaeus; species Penaeus monodon. The sequence continues at coordinate 2,495,476 of NC_051423.1, read as the reverse complement.
GACCAGTCTTGAATTCCGATGCTCTACCATTCGGCCCCGCGGCCTTGACGATCATGGGCTTCCATGATTTTTTTGTTGGCAATTTAGAGCGGTGGTTTGGTCATGCCTTCCGCCCGGTGTTTTTATCGAGTCCACATCTCTATTTATTACCCGGCACTGACTTGGGGCTGCTTGGGGCCACCCAGTGACCTGGTAGGGGCCCCCCCCAATCGAGTGAAGTTCCTTGCCCCAAGGGACAAAACGCCGCGCCGTGAACTCGAACCTCGAACTCAGATTAACCGTCGGAAATTCTTGGTCCGACGCTCTAAACCTTCGGCCACCGGGCCCCATATCATTAATATATATAGATATGTAATATATATATATATATATATATTATATCTATATATATATATCTATATTGTAATATATAATATATATATGTACATCGACAGCCCAATATCTTTGAGTTGTCACTCCGTCCTTGTCTTTCGGTTGCCTCTTCCTCTGTTTCCTATCACATCCCTGTCAGCAAGTCTTTCTCATACTTTTACTTCTCATCCATGACCAATAACTTTATTTCCTCCTGTTTAAAAGATGTCCACAAGCCGGGCTTTACAATTTATTTTTTCTCAGCACTTCATCATTCTCTTCTTCTCTGTCTAGCTAATACGCAGTACTCTTCGTAATACCACATGTCAAACTATTGTCTTTTTCTTGTCTATCTACTTCAGCACCCAACACTCAGAACCATATGATGCAATTGGGAAAACTAATGAGTTCAATGCTTCGGTCTTTCCAGATGTTATTGAGAGAAATTGTGGCGTTTTGGGCAATGGCAATTCTTCTTTCATATATATATACATACATATATACATACACATTTATAGTGTGCAATAATTTCGTTCACCTCACCCACGCTTGACAGCAACATCTCTTAATGTGACAATTATAAAAACTGCCACAAAACATGCAGCCAAGCCTAAGCATGTTCCTCCCCAGGAAAGAGACTTGAGAGCACTCACCCCATGGGCCAGCTGTTCTGACAATGAAGAGTGGGTTGAAGGGTTGAAGTATGGCACCAATGGCTCGCACCCACAGCGGAATGGTTGAGTTTCTGCCAACATCCAAGGGCCGTTCAGGGAATCCCCAGGGGTCAGCCAGGATGAGGTGGGAAATCCTGTTGAACAGGGAAGGTATTGGGCTGAAAGTTAACATGTAGCACACAAACACACTGCTGCATGCAATCACACACAAACACTCTCAAACATCCATACACACAAAGACACAAAAATTCAAATGCATTTTTTTTTTTTTTTACTTTCTTTCTCCTTTGTATCAAAATGGCTTCCTCAAGTTTAAAGACCTACACAGTGAAGCCAACTGTAAATAACACTAGGTGACTATACACATTCTGTAGTAAACTGAAAAACATTAGGAAAAAAGGCCCATATTTCAATTCATACATGGGTCACATCAGCCTGAGACAGTGAGTGACTAATGTTAGTTAAAAAGGTTATGAGAAACATCTTTCTAAAAATAATAATAAGAAAAAAAATTCTTACCTCTCAGGATGTTTGATGGAGTAGGAGGCAGCCAGAAAGCCACCAAAGGAATGACCCAACAGAATGAACTTTTGTCCAGGGTTTCTCTTCTCCTCCACACGCCCACCACGCGTGCATGGTTTGTGATGAACTTCCCTCTCAGCCTCCAAGGGTCACGTGTAAACTGTGGTCGAGAACTGCGGCCAAAACC
>NC_051423.1:2488742-2491242 GCF_015228065.2 Penaeus monodon | reverse complement strand
CCCCAGGGTTTTTTTCCATTTTTGGGAAAGGAGTGTTTGCGGCTCCCCAACTGAAAAGCCGCCCCCCCCAAATAGGAAAATGACAGCAAAAAGGGAGTTAAAAGGGGGGGTCACTTCTAAGTTTAAGAAAAATCTCTCTCCCTCTCTCCCGGGTGGAAAAGGGCTTGCTTGCAAAGCTGGAAAGGCAATTTTGTAACGGGCCCTTCTGCCCAAGGATTTCCCAATGGGGGAGTGTTTTCCTCGATTTGTCTGGGGGGTTTTCAGGGGCTGCCCCTTTTGGTTTTATGACCCAAAAAATTCCCTTTTCAAAGGAAAAACCCTGAAAAAAACTCCCCTTTCAAAATTTTTCCCTATCACCCCATGTGTATAAACAGACAAACCAATCAACTGTGTAATTTTTCTTTTAAAGATAAGAAACCCACAGAAAATTTAAAAAGCATGTTTTTAAACTTATTATCTCTCTGCCCTTTTAAAAACACCCAAAACAAAAAAATTTGGGTCCCTTTATCTACGACTATTTCCGCTAACCAAAAAAAAGAAAAAACATTTATAAAAACTTTAAAAAATTTCAAAAAAAAATTTTACTTACTTTCATTAATTATATAAGTATATTTATAGAAAAAGCATTAAAAAAAAAAATCAAAAATTGGGGAAAAACATTGAAACCTCTCAATAACCCCACCCACCCACCCCAATAAACGAACAGAAATGGAACAGACGAGGTAGACAAAATTTCCTATCGCCTCTGAAAAGGTCCCGTTTGACTTTGGCAAGTGCTTTCCCCTTCCCAAACAGGGGCTTCAACCCAAAACCAAAGTTAAACCACCTATGTACATCTATAACATTAATCAGGGAAATTTTGATAAAAACAATAACTGTAAAAATAATAATAGTGTATAATAATTTTTTAATTTTTGGATAATAATAAAAATATTAAAAAATGAGGGTGATGATGATCCCAAATAACAATAAAAATGACAATAACAATAACCCATACTAAAAAAAACTAATACTAATTTATACTTTACTACTACTGATAAAATAACAACAGCATTAATAATAAAAAAACATTAAAAAAACAAATACTCATCCTATCATAATAATGGGGGTTTTTCCATAACAATCCCGATCACTTTTATAATCAGATCCTCCCCCTAAACCGGGGATCTCCCACCCTCCTTTTTGTCTCCATTTCTCCTACTGCTCCTTCTCGCCCCTTTTCCCCTGCTGGATCCCTCCTGCTCACCCCACCATGACTCAGCAGAACCCCTTGGGGGTTTGCCCTGAGCCCCTCACTTTTGCGTGCTAAACCCGAGATTTTGATTTTTCCCCCTTTATGCTAATTCCCCGATGATGGGAAACTAATAAGGAGTCTGTGACGTTTAAAAAATCATAGACTCCCGGAAACTGAGTCTTTTTGGGAGAGTCATCCTGTGGGGATTTCCCATCCAAAGTTTCCTGCGGGGGCACACACCTATTTCTTGCACCCTTTTCCCTTAAAAAATAAAAAGCACCCCAGAATGGCTTGAATATCAAAAGGTGTTGGGTCATGCCACCTTTTCCCTCTCCTTTCATTTCACCTCACAGATCCCACCCAATTACAAGGTCAAAAAACAACAAATATAGCTTTCTGTATCGAATTTAAATTCCAAAACTGGCTCCCAAAATTTGGGAATATTTTCAGTCACATAGTTTCTGACGGAGACAAACAATGAAAAATAAATATAGAAAACATTTAAAGATATTAGAAAAAAAAAGAAAAGAATTGTCCCAAAAAAAAACGCCAAAAATTAATAGGCACTGAAATTGTTTTTAAATTTGTAGGCCCAATTTCCAACAATTATTAAAACAAAAGACAAATAAAAGTAAATTTAAACCTTATCATTTTTTTTATAGCACAATAATAGTAAAAAAGAATAATAAAAAAAATTTTTTGGGGGGGATTTTTCAGGTGAAGAAGTTCACTTCCCTTCTACTTTTTTTAAAACCCCAAAAAAAAAAAGAAAAACAAAAATTTAAAAACCATCACAGTAATAAAAACAAAAACAAAAAGTGGGGGTAGTTAGTAATTTTGTAAAAATAATTTGTAAAAGTAAAAGTAATAATAATAGTAATAATAATAAATATAATAAAATAAAAATAATAATAATAATTTAAAATAAAAATTTGTAAAAAATAATAATAATCGCAAAAAACAAAAATTTTTATAATAATTATAAATATTTTAATAAAAATTAGGAAAAATATGTGGGCACAGCAGGGTACTTTTTAAATTTTAGTTTTCCCGTTTTAAAGCCTTTTGGGGTGGGTACGTGGGAGGGTCCCCGGTTCCCTTTCCCCCGGGGAGTGCCCGGGGGTTACCTTTGGTAATTTTCCCCTTTTTTTCCGGGCTTGGGACCAGCATTTTTGGGGTGGCTTGGCCAAACCCCTTGGCCAGGTAGGCAAAACGAGGTGAAGTTCCTTGCCCAAGGGGAAAAACGTGCCGGGGCCGGGCCCAAGG
>NC_051423.1:2466242-2478742 GCF_015228065.2 Penaeus monodon | reverse complement strand
CTCTCTCTCTCTCTTTCTCCCCCCCCCCCTTCTCTCTCTCTCTCTCTCTGTCTGTCTGTCCGTCTGTCTGTCTCCCTCTCTCTCTCTGTGTCTATCTCTCTCTCTCTCTCTCTCTCTCTCTCTCTCTCTCTCTCTCTCTCTCTCTCTCTCTCTCTCTCTCTCTCTGTATCTGTCTCTCTCTGTATCTGTCTCTCTCTGTATCTGTCTTTGTCTGTCTCTGTCTCTCTCTCTTTCTCTCTCAATGTAGGCGTATATGCAGGTGCTATAAGTTACAGACATATCATTCATGTGTCATTTCAGCATCCTTAGTTCCTCACTACCTCACAAGTTCGAACTAAATAGCTGTATTTTTTTCCTATTTCCAATCTAGATCTCACCTAAGAAGCATAGCAAAACCTTCTCCCCTCATCGATCCACTAAAAGGATTGTTGGATTGGATTTGTGTTTGGCATAATGGTCAATGACTAATGGTCAGAAGAAATAAATGTGTTAGACGTAAGAGGTCGTATAGCACTATGGTAAAGTATTGTGGTGAAAAGGATGAAATGAGTTAACGATTAGGATTAGATATGTTAGATATCAAAAGTTGTAGAACGCCGTAGGATAGAATATTAGTGAAATGGGTATAGATGGGGAGCAAAGGGAATACAGCGGGGATTTATAAAAGGGGAAGGGGTTGAGGATATAGAGCGATTAGATCAAATGGAGGGTATGTGTCTGAGGAAGGAAGAGGAACACTGTACGAGGAAAACTGCAAGAGTCATTGTGAAACAGGTCAAATGGTAATACAGTAAGAAATGATAGCTGTAGAAATAGAAGAATCCAGAGAATGAAAGAAGGGAACAGGGGGACGTGATGAAATGTCGGGAAGGATGTCAGGAGGGGAGGGATCCGGAGAAGGACATTGGGGAGTTACGTGAGCATGTAGGTGGGAGTGATAAGGATAATGGGGAAGGAAGAGGGAATGGTGATGCACATGGAGGAGAGGATGGGGTGTTTTGGGGGAGAGTGGGAGGAAGAGGGGTAGGGGGAACTTGAGGAGGAGGAGGAATGGATATCGGCAAATACTTTGAATGTAGAGCGAATAGAATAGAGGGATTAGAGGGTGGGTGAGGGAGTGGAGCATTCGCTTGGGTCATGCCTAAGAAGTTTTGGATGTTCTCAAGAGTTTCTGGAGGGGAGTTGGCTGGGGAGGTCTGAGAAACAAAGGTTTTCTTGTGTGGAGAAGGAATAGATGTCTGAGGAGCAGAGGGAGAGGTGGGTGTAGGAGAGGATGTGGTAGGAGATGGAGCGGAACGTTTAGATTGTCTGTTGCGACAGGTAGAGTGAGGAGGAGGGGGGGATAGGCACCGGGGAAGTGGTAGAGATTGGAGTGTCTGGATTTAGACTGGAAAAGAAATTTGACTGGGAGAGAGAGGGAGTAGAGGTAGGATGGTTCGGGGTAGAAGGAAGAAATACTGGGGAGATGCTGAGGCTCCTTGAGAAGATGGGAGGGGGGCAGAGCGAAGTACAATTTTGGAATAGGTAGAACGAGAAAAACTTTGTCGGCGTGCTTCCTGTCTGGTCCCTGGTTTAAATCTGAGAACTACCTCAAATTCGAGGGTGTAGGCAGAGAAGCTCCTATAGAATACATCATGGGAGCCACACAATTGGCACACATGCGTGACGGAGCAGAGCAATTTGAACGGCCGTTGACAGGTTGGGCAGCGGGTTGTGGAGCGACAGTGGTTGGTTGGGTGGTCAAAACGCCAACATTTCTGACATTGACGGGGAAGGGGTCGATATAGTCGGACAGGGTAGGACACTCCACTAATATAAACTTAATGGTGGAGGTCATGTCTACAGAAGCTAATCTTGAGAGGAATAGTGTAGCACTAGACTGCCACTGCATCATAGTGAGGTTAGGCAGGAATAGGTTCGCCATTGAGGTCAGTCAGGGTAGATAGTGTATAAGCTTGGGATTCAAATGGAACTGTGACAAGGCATGGAACGATCGGAACGATTGCAAAAGGAAACTTTGCCTTCTTGTTTCTGGAGACACTGTTGGAAGAGAACTGGTATTGTCAGAGGGCGGGGCTGTGCGGGGAATCACAAAATCAATTCCACTTGACTGGGCCAAAAGAGGATACTCAGGTTTGTAAAGGTGGAAGCAATAGAAGAACGAGGGCGGGAGGAAGATGGGGTGGTAAGGAGAGAGGCAGTACTGTTGGGAGGAGGACAGTGAGGATGAAGAGTAGTAAGAAAGGGTGAGTAGACAATGAAGAAGACTGTGCAGAAGAGGGAATGGATGATGTTGGGAGAGAGAAAGGGGTGCATTCTGAAGGTTTAGTAATGACCTGGGTGGATAAATCGCAATGGATAGAGTTGACAGAAAACATTGAGGAGGGGTATTTGTATCAGTGGTGGGAAACGTGGTCAGGGGAGAGGCAGGGGTCGGGAAACCAAGGAAATCAAATTATACCTAGGCTAGTTGATGAAAGAGCAAGCCATAATGCCCTATTAAGGGTAAAAAAAATCTTCATTACTGGCAATGGTGAGCCTGAAATAAATGGGGAGAAGAAACGGTCTACCCCTCGGGGTTTCCATGAGGGATAAGGGCGAGGTGATCAACCAGGGGGAATACAGGGCCCATGGCTGCCAGAGGCCATTCAGGACTGACACAAACTCAGCCTTTCATCCTTTCAGCACTTAGGAAGTGGACAGAAGAAGAGGATGAAGAGAAGGAAGAGGAAAGAGGGAGAAAAGACCATGCAAATTAGTTGAGGTGAGGGCAGTGGTCCAAGGTAGGGGAATTCCCCACACAAAGTGCCTCCCCCCCAACAAAAATGAGCAAAGGATTAAGAGGGCATTTGGCATAAAAAAAATATTATTACAAAATAAAAGGCATATTCAGTTTTGGTTCCAATACACCCATTAATGGTTGCAATCCTATTTCAACTCATGTTTGAGACAGATTCTGCAGAACAGACCAGACTTGATCCTCTATCCACAGACAACATGCACTTCATGCTTGACTTGGTTCGGTGAAAAGGAGAGAAACCTGAAGAAAGAGCTGAAATGCCCATCATGGATGACACATGACAAATGTCTTCAACTCTTCAATGGATAATAAATCAATCTACCCAAAATAAGTGGAACATCTAGGAAATCCCATTGGGAAGCAAAAAAAATCTAGAACATGAAATAAACCTTCATCTTGAAGCACAGACAAATATTTCTCACTAATCCAGTGAAAGAAGCAAAGGCTAAAACATACAACAATCTTATTTTCAAGCATAATTTATTTTGCAAATCTGTACAATCGTTAGACACACCGTGACTTACTTTCAAAGGACACACAGGGTAACACAAACAGTTACGTATATAAGTTACTTTTGTCACTACTCAGCACAGGGAGGAGATATAACACCTTTTTCAATGGACACAGATAAATATTTATGAAAATAGAGTAGAAATCCAAAGACTCTGATGTAGATTACTCAGCATATGATTCCATTTCTAACAAATATAATTGTTTCAAAGCTAATACTACGCCTCAGACACAATGGAACTATAAAGGAACTGTGGATAGTTTGCAATCTTAAATCATACTTTGGATTTCTTTGACTTCATGTAAAGTTTATGTCCTTTAAATTACTGTATATTCAAAACTGGAAAAGATATTGAATTTAAGATGAAAACCTGTGCTTACAATATACAGTATCTACAGTATGTGCTATACACTAATCTGGAAGGAGACGCTATTGTTCAAACAAGAGAAAAATAGAAAAGTGAACTTAGTATTTTTTCTCTTTATATCTATGTATTTTTGCTAAGAGTAATTCTGATACATAAACCATCACCAGCTGCTTGCATGTCAGAAATTACCTTTAATTTTTCCTATGTTTCATACTCGTCAGTTTTAAATGATAGTGAACAAATCCCCCCTCCCAATCTAAGTTCAATGGTGGCAAATACGTGTTCCTAATTGCCCGCGTCACTTCCATAAATTTACCAGTGAATTCTGATGAATTTTTAGAAAAAAAAAAAATAATAATAATAAAAATAATAATAATAATAAAAACAAAATAATAATAATAATAATAATACTTATAAAATAAGCATGAGCAGTACTGGGGACAAAAACTATGATCAAAGAGTATTTGCTATGAGCTCTCTCCTTTTCCTGAAGAACTGCTAAAAGAAAGCAAACTGTTATCCCTTATAAAAATAACTTGGGCAGTGTAAAGAGCTATTACGAGGTGCGACAAAGCCATCTGCTTTTTATGAGCATTTGACAGCATTTCAATATCAGAAGCTGAAGATTAGTTAAAAGGTGAATTGAAGTGCATCATTAGTTTCAGTGACTGCCTTGGTTTCTTACGCATAAATACTTAATAAAACTTTTCTCTGAAGTTTCTTCTGTGAAAAGAGAAGGGGAAACTCTAACTGGGTCTAGGCAGGAAGGAATTTCTAAAAAGCACTTTGCTGAGAACAGATGGTGAGCTTTCCATAATACTTCTGGCTTGAAGAAAATAAAATACATATTGTCACATCTTCTTGATCAACATGTGCATGTCTGTGTATCTTACACCCTCTGAAACATAGTAATTCTGAATATCCAAATTTCCAAATCAGCAGGAAATCAAATCAAATCTAGCATGTAGATCCCAGTGACATTGTTATGAATAAAATTGCAGACTATAATCTAAAATAAATACTCTCACATGTATATTTACAATGAGGTTAATGCAGAGCTGACTTGAAACCATAAGCACTTTTATCTATCTTTTATCTTCAATATCCCTGTTCAATATAAACAAACAGATAACAAATACAGTCAAACAAATAAAAAAGGGCATGGTCTTATAACATCATTATACTATCTCTCTGTTCTAGTAAATGAACAATTCATTTAGTTCTTCGCTGTTCTACTGATAACCTTAAGCTACTTCACCTGAGAAAATAAATATATATCTAACTTGTTTTAAGACATGAAACACTGTAACTGAGGGCTGGCTTTTCTTTCAAAATAATTTGATCAATCTGTCTGTATTCTTGCTTTAAAGATACAACTTTTACACTAATGAAACAAAATGGGAAACCACAGGTAGAAGCATGAAAAAGGGGACCAACACATTTTCACAAACTAATCACTTCGACCCATACTCGAGTTCAGACGACATATCTTTTGACAAAGGGACAGTTTTCCATTTTACACCTAGGCAAGTTTTCATTACAGGAATAAATGGCTGTTACTATGATTACATCTAAGTATCATCTACAATGCTGGTTTTCTTGTACTTCTGAGTTCCAGTAACAAGGATTTCTGCCTAGACAGTGGTGATGTAAATGTCCAGAGTAAACTCAGACGGCTCAGTTTCCAATATCTCTTCCATATCTTTATCAGTATGAATGAGCTATAGCCACCTTAATTCATATCTGCCCCTCTCCCTTAACTAAGTTAGGGTTCACACATAATGTTAGCATCCCTCCCTTTTCCTCGAGCTCAGTGTCTTCAGTTTTATAATCTGACCTGTTCTGTACGATAATGATTGTAAAAATTGGAAACTCAAAAGATTTTATATATAATTCTAAAGGAATAGCACTTTAAAAGAGATTAAGTAACATTAAACTTGAAGTCACGGAACCTATTATGTTCAAATGATGGCTTATGTCATGAACACTGAACATTAACCTCTCTACTCTTTAGTTACGGTAGAGGGGCACTGCTTCTGGCTACATATGAACTGAGATGACTACAGTATATTTCAAAGGTTTTAGAATTATCTTCTTTATTACACAGCCCCTTCTAGCCTGTTGGTAATGTTTTGTCAAAATATAATGACTTTTATTGGTTCGTGTTTTTTAAAGAAGCCATAAAGCTGCAACTTCCTTATAATTGGGATAACATTGGTCAATGTAGTTATCTGTAAAAAAAAATTCAAACTAAGCTATAAAAGGCATTCCCACTACTAATGTTTCTCTGTCTGTTTCTGTCTGTCTGTCTTTGCCTACTTCTCACTTTCTGACCTATGATCTCAAAAAACAAGAAAAAGAAAGAAGGAAAAACCTGAATTCTCACTTAACTGGAGTGGGAACATCTATGATCACAGAGTAACAAAATAGTCACTACCAAAGCATAAATGTTGCAGAAGTCTCTTTCAATATAAAGAAAGAGAAGTGGGAAGCAGGTAAGAGGGAGGGTAGAGGGGGTTGGGCGAGAGGGTGGCACGGAGGGAGAGTAAAAGAAAGAAACATTAAGCCATTGTGTAAAATTCAGTCTAAATCAAACAATATTCAGCACGATGCACACTTCAAACTGCATAAGGGAGAAGCATCCCTTCATTCAGCACTTCATGAAATGTTCTAGACATGACAGCTATTTTTTCTAATTGTATTTAATTTGAATGACAAGCACTAAATATGCTACTAAAATTTGTCTTGACAATGTAAGGATGGCTTTTGCTAATGTACAATGATGTTTCATATCACAGATTCCAACTATGACAAATCTTTAACAAAATGCAAAGTTTGCTTCAGATTTTGCCTGGTATCTTGTAAGATGAATGTCAACAAAACAAAATCAAACGAGGAAATCAAGTTCTTGTGCACAGCACAAAATTTCAAATAAATATATACAATATCGTACAGACAAAGAATACAAACTGTTTCGGATGACTACTCAAGACCCTTTTGTCTTTTACTCAAATTAATGCATTCTTGAAAATTATTCTTCTCACTTAAAATATAAGTAGTAGAAGGCAGCATAAAATATTCCTGAGAGTCCAGGACTTATCAGCATGCATTCCTGTTGCAAAGCAGTCGACAGTGCTACTCCCTGGCTTTCACGGCCATGCTAATGGTACCTGTACACAAAAATAACCCATGACTAGGCAAGGTAAATGTGGATGAACTTCTTTTCTTTGTCTTAATGAAGCAAGCAGTGACAGCACTAAGGACACAACCACACAATCTCAACCATAATAAAACTGAGCAATCACTGCCCTCCTGCTGGCTGTATCTTTTATTATCCTCTTTTTCTTGAGGAAGAAAGAAGAAAAGCATCAGCATCATAATACTGCCTTCTGTCATCTAGACTAGCAAATGCAATGTAAGTCCTCTTATCAGACCAAGTGTTGCAGTAATCTTCGGTTGACTGCCAGGCACAAATGTAGGCGTTAAAGTTTAGTAAAATAAGTGTCAAAAAAGAAAAAAAGAAGAAGAAAAAAAAAAAAAGACTGGCACTATTTGGAAAATGTCTTAATTACTTGGCAACACATATGAAAGATGGCAGAGTTTTCCTTACTCACTGACTTTGTCACACACATGCATACACAAAAAAATATACACTTTAAAAGAAATGGCAAAATACGTAATTTTATCAAAATAAATATGTAAAAAAGAAATGAAAAAAAGGGAAAGAAAAAAAGAAGACTCTTGTATTTTCATTTCTTTCTCTTCACTATTACTTGCTGATATATACATCAAGAAAAAATTGGCAAAGATAATTCACACTTGGCATACTTAACCTCTACAATTTGTACACTAGTCATTTTCATGTGTCCAACAAGGAACTATGTGCAATACCATTTTACGATCACCTTATGACAGACTGAAGTAAAATAGTAATATCCTAGGGCTGCATGTGATTAAGTAGATTAATCAACCTAGACTTCAACCTGGTGTGTTCCTAAGAATTTCCCTAGAAATAAATAATGAAATACTGTTATCAACAATCCAGTGATGAGTATATATGAACATGTATGTATACAAATGTATACATGCACCTACACATATACACAAATGTAGATAAACCTCAACACTCATAAATATTCTGCATGGTAATATGCATGAAGAGTAATTCATTGTAAAAATTATGTTTTACCAACAACTTTGCAAACACTGTATAAGACAATATTATGACTGCTCAGAAGTACCTTAGCAATTAGGGACTTGTCACTTTGTATTTTAAATTGTAAGACAATTTCTTTTTCTTTTTTTTTTCTAGATTCTCATTAAGGTAGCATGACTCTAGATTTTCCTCAGGTATCCTAGGCCTCATCCGCTCATCCTCCTACTAAAGGTAAGATTCTTAGGCATGCTCTTCATCCGCCAATAAAGTGAAAATCCTACTTAGGCCCTGAAATACCCGTAGACAACTCCAAGAATACTGAGAGGAATCTGTTTGATAACTTACAAAAATCATTTTGAAATATGAACATCCCGGCCAAAAATGCGCATGTCCTGAAGAGTTGAAAAGAGGACTTTCTGACCCAGCTCTCGGCAGCCACATGCTGGAGCTGGCGTTGACACGATGGGCGGGCATTTTCCAATGCTTTCCAAATGCAAAGTCGCAACTATTCGTCTGCACTGGTTCGGACCGGACCGTGCTCCTCTTCCCACTCTCTCAGAACATTGTCCAAGTTGTAACGCTTGCGGTAAGTCACAAAAAAGCTCCGCACATGATTCTCTGTCTTGTTGCCTACAATTTCGGCGATGGCTTTGAAGTCCTTTCCAAAATATCGTACAGCTGCAAAGAGACAAGAGACAGGCGTCTTCATCATATTTACTAAACAAGAAAACAAAGATGATGATGATGATGAAACAATAACAATAATAATAATAATAATAATGATAATGAGAAGATGAAAGAAAAATCTTACCTTGCACAGCCAGTAGAAGTTCCTCATGCGACCATTTGGCCTTCAGTGGCCCCGTTTGTCCTGGTGGCCTCAGGGAATTGATACCATCCTTGGCCAGATTTTCTCGCAAGTTGCTGATCTGTGCCTTGTTACTCTGTACCTGTTGAAGAAACAGAAGTCAAAATATTTCAAGAATTCATTTCAAGCATAACAATATTTTTCCTAAGAGAGATCAGTAAATGCCAAAAGTTCATCTGCAACAGTAAATGCCAAAAGTTCATCTGCAAAAGTTAGAATGACATAAAAAGACCAAAAATAACTTGATAAAACAGAAAACTTTTAGTCCAAGTTGCAACACTGACACAACAACTCCATCCCATGTCTTTGTCATCTTAATCCTTTGCCAACGGGTGGCATGTATGCACATGCCATGGCATGGCGGGACTATCTGCCGGGGGCATGTACGTACATGCCATGGTGTATGTATGGACATGCCATGAGTTTTTTTTTGTTACAATCACGGCAAAATATTATTTTTCTGCCACTGAAAGTGTGATTAAGTCGTTTTTAACACTCATTTTTACCATGAAAAAATAAATAAATAAAAAAATAAATAAAATAAAATAAAAAATAAAAAAAATGACAATTTCAACTCCATGATGCCACACACTGCTTATTTTATTCAGACTATAGACCGAATAATGATCAACTAATGGAGTCTATATAACAACAAAATTATCCTTCAGTCTCGATTTATCAGGAAATATGGCAAGCAGAGACTTTAGAAAATAATGAAAACTGAAAATACAACATATGCTCGTAGTATTACAAAGAAACGGCAAGGGATGCTGCTATTTGGCATGAGTGGTCGTGCATGCTAGGGCGACGATATAAGCCCCTGGCAGCGAGGCCCAGGCCACTATGAATACTACCCGTCGGGAAAGGGTTAAAGAGAGAGAGAGAGAGAGAGAGAGAGAGAGAGAGAGAGAGAGAGAGAGAGAGAGAGAGAGAGAGAGAGAGAGAGAGAGAGAGAGAGAGAGAGAGAGAGAAAAAAGCCTCACCTGGCGTTTGAGAGCAATGACCTCATTCTCCATGTGTCGCAGTAGCTGCTGGCCTTGGGTAGGGGCACCTAGGGGGCCTGGGGGGGCAGGGGCCACCATAGCCATAAGGTCCTGTCAAATGTGGAAAAAAATTATCAATTAATACATAAAAATCAGATATTTATTCTTAAGCAACAAATAATATGTTAATCAAAAATGAATTAAATAACAACTGATTAACTAATAAACATACCTAAACTTTTCTCTTTTATATCATCTCTAAATGAACATTGGCTGAAGAAGTACGCACCTCATGGTTTATGTGCATGCCGCGAGGTGGTCGTCGCTTGTGCTTGATGAGCTGTTTATCTCTCTTCATGGGCCCTACAGTTGGCCGCAGACACCCCATTTTTCTAGAAAGCAGAAGACAAAATAATCAGCATGTGGGACAAATGTCAACAGATGAGGATCACATAAAGGGAAAACAAATCATGAGTGTTACCTATATTTTTTTCTACCATGTAAATCAATGGAAAGGACAAAAACAAATTGTAATCCAACAAAAACTGACCTAAGTAACTAAACAGAAAAAGACCATGAAATTCAGAGACAACTAATGATGTAATTCAAAGATTTAATGCAGTGAGCAGTGACAGATGTAATGAAAAGTGCAAATACAACAGGCATTCCCAGCCACTCACTTCCAGTGGTTGTAACACGTCTGGCACTGAGGTCCCTTGGGAGACTCGTTGAGGATGGTCGCAGGGATGGTGCAGTTCGAGCAGTTCTTGGTCTCCTCCCCACCACGTCCCTCCTCATCTTCATCAGATCTATCTCCGCTGCTATCTCCCAGTCCACCTTCTGTAGCCTGCTGGTTGGGGAGGGAAACATTCTGCTTTTATACAGGGAAAAAGCTTGCAAAACCTGGGATTTCAACAGGATGTGTTGGAATTTCTCAAAGAAAATATTTTTTATCAATGAATAATATTAAGTTTCCATTTTCCACTGACCTGGAGCTTTGCAGTGTGTTTGCGAGCATGTCGATCAATTAGAGAACTTCGTTGTCTAGTTTTCTTCCACAGATAATAGTACTTTACTAGCTGGGCTATAGTCTTGTCTGGTAACTGAAGAGTAAAAAAAAAGAAAAAAAAAAAAGAAACAGTAATATATTTGATAATTGTTTTAACCCTATTGGCATGGATGGCAAGAATACCTGCCATGCTCACTGTAATACAAGTTTATTTATTGTATTTACACATAAATGGCTCTACAAGTGTTTAGTCACCAAGGAGTCAGTTATTAGTCCTGTCTCACCTGTTTACTTTTTTCCTTGACTTTTGGAAAGGGTCTTTTGTATTATTGAATTGTCTTAAATGTTACCATGATTTTAATAACAATTTAATAATCATAACATCAATAACAATAATAACAGTGTCAATATCAATAGCATTAAGAAGAAAAACACATTTTTCCAACCAATTCAAGGAATGGGGAAATCAGGATCGGTCACTAGGGCCGACTGATAGACTCCTTGCTGGCTGAGCACAAGTGGAGCCATCTGTATGTAACAAAATTTACAAAAAACCTACAGGAGGTAGAATATAAATCCATGGTGGTTGGTTTAAGGATGTGCTTTATATATATATAAGTTAACAATATTCATTTTCCTCCATGCAACATAACAAAATTACAATACGAAAATTAGTTGACATAAAGAATAAAACAAAATAACTATTCTCAGAGAAGGACCAGAGAAGTTCCTCCACTGACTAAAGCTGCTCCTTACCATCTGTCTTATGCGATGAAAGCTTTTCCCGTGAAACTGAAAGGCCTGCTCAAACAGGACCTTGTCTTCGGTCGTCCACTCATCAGGGAAGGGCGTGAAGTTGGCAAGGTCTGCTGTTGCTTTCTCCAAGTCATGACGATGCCAGAACAGCATGCCCAGTGCCTGCTCGGCATTGTACCCGTATTTGTCCTTTGCCAACCAGATGTACTGTTCCACTGGAAATTCAAAGGAGAATATAATAACTTCCTGAAATGTATTTTGAATTGCCTGTGTGCTCTACCCTCTCTTACGCTAAATTCAAGACATATCTGGCAGGAAAATAACCCTCACACTATAATTAAACAAAGAAACATAATTCTACACAAACGTTGCAAAACTCACAACTCTCTTCGTTGATCTCCAGCTTAGGAGCCCACACTAACAAGGCTCTTTCTGGACACTGCTCTGGCCGGCGTTCTGGAAGAAAAGAACGACAAGAATTCTAGTTTCAAAAATACTCAAACAAGGATTAGTGTAATAAAAGTCCAATCAAAAATACAACAAAAAACATTGAAATCTTGAAATTTGTCTCATGAGGAGACAAATGCACCAGAAATTAATCAAATTCCCCTTGCAATCTGACTGTCAAAACAAGGCTGACACTTGATCCCTACTTGATACAGAATTATTTCAGATCCCTGTTCTAAAGTGAAGATGCCTATGCTGGAGAATTTTTGGATAACAGCTGCAATGGTTGGTCCAGCGTGCACTCGTAAGACACAACCCAAATATCTTCAGAAATTCAATTTTACTTTATAACATCTCAAAAATTACCTTGTGATGGCAACATATTTGGAATCTCTGCTTGATATGCCTTTCCAACACGCATGCCTGTATCTGAAAAGTATGAAATGATTAACTTGTAACACAAAGACAAATTACCCAAGAGGAGGATTACGCATACTTGGGAATACATTAGGCAAAAGTCTAACTTACTTTCCCAGTTACAAATGATTACTCGCAAACTGGGAGAAGATATCACTAGTCAAAATTTCAGCTACTAATCACAAA
>NC_051423.1:2448742-2451242 GCF_015228065.2 Penaeus monodon | reverse complement strand
AAGGGGTTGTGAGCGAGGGATTCAAGAATCTCTCTCTCTCTCTCTCTCTCTCTCTCTCTCTCTCTCTCTCTCTCTCTCTCTCTCTCTCTCTCTCTCTCTCTCTCTCTCTCTCTCTCTCTCTCTCTCTCTCTCTCTCTCTCTCTCTCTCACACACACACACACACAGGCAGCCCTCCCCCCCACAACAGCCCCTCCCAGCCCCGCGCGTTGATGATGTGGGGGAATTCCCACACCTGCGGAAGCCATGGCTCCGGCCACAGTCAATTCAAGTATCAGCAACAGCTTCAGCACCAGCTGCAGCACCAACCCCAGCACCACATGCTGCAACAGCATCTGCACCAGCTTCGACACCAGCTGCAGTACCAACCCTAGTGCCATCTGCTGCACCAGCTTCAGCATCAGTTACAGCTCAGCCCTCACTGCAGCAGGACAAACAAGAGTCCAACGGAGAAATTAAGGATCTGCTACAGATTCTGCTTCGGCAGATGGAGCAGATGATGCTCATGATGCAACAGCAAATGGCCCAACAATCTCACTTTCAGGAAAGGATGTTTATGTTCCTCCTCGGTCAACAACAGCATCACCCTGTAGTGGGCCTTGGAAATGGTCAAGTAAACAATGTCTCAAAGTAATCTCTTGAAATGTATTACCTGGAACATTAACAGTTTACAGAAACGCAAAACAACTCTCTCCCAGTACCTTCACTCCGAAAATGTTGATTTGTGTTGCCTTCAGGAAGTCAGAACTAGTGCTCGTTATGCAAAAATTGCAGGATACACATATTATGACAGACCAAATATTGCTAATCCCTCTACGAGAGGGCTTGGCATAAAGAACTCAATTCCATCGAAAGTGATTGATGACAATCGTGACAACAACCTGTGTTGAATATCTTAGTATTTAAAATATTTCTTGATGGTAAATCTATCACCATTATTAATGTATACAATCCACATGATAGTGAGGTGGTACCTAAACCTCCTGACTGCATGATACATAGTGATACTGTCTTATTGTGTGGGGATTTTGATGCTCGCCATCCTCTCCTAGGCTCCGAGGGAAGTACCATTGGCAAAAACGGTAAGGTTTATTATGACTATCTCCAAAATACTAGTGACCCCATACACCTATTATGCCCCTTAGAAAAAACTCATTATCTGGGCGGCAAACTGGACTATATCGCTCTATACAATCAGCACACACTACCAAGCACTGCAAAAGTCATCCCACTATTAGTTAGTGATCACTGGGCATTAAGTATAACTCTTCCTTTTTACAAAAGAGCCCCACCCCAGCCACGCCTTCGGTACCACCTTGCTACTAAATATCATGATGAATTTATTGAAAGAATTGCCTGCTAGTATGAAGACTTTACTCCTACCAGCCTGGATCACTTTAATGAAACTCTCTGTCAACAAGTTGGCAACATCATTACTCAGCTTCAACCTAAAAGCCCTGCTAAGCACGGGTCTTTATCCCCCAGAGGTAGACGTGTACAACAACTGAACAAAGACCCTGAGATAAAACTTCTTAGAAGGCTCATACGATCTACAGTAAGTCAACTACGACACCTGGGGAAAAACCCGTACTTGGCTAGGGATCTGGTGTTTTTTAGTAAAAAGATCAATGAGTTGATAACTCGAAAACGGGAAGAAAGATTTTATGCCTGGGCAGAATCAATTGACTCCATGACACCCATGAGTAAGGTATGGAAGTAAATAAGCAAGATTAAAGGCAATACATGCAGTATAACACCCCACCCACATCCAGATAGGGTAGCCTCATCTCTCCTCAATAAATGGTGTGAGGACTTCTATTGATAGTCTCCCATTATCCATACGCAGATGCTCCCTTAAATCAAGCCATAAAAGCGAAATTGATTATCAGTACCACCTCTTAGATGAGGCTGATGCACCATTTACAAGGGAAGAACTCCTTGCAGCCATTAAGACTAGCAAATCCACTGCACCTGGGGATGATGGAATCACTTATGACATCATCCGACTTCTTGCAAAGGTACAGGTAAAGGGGAAAAATCCTCTTCTTGATCTCTTCAATTTAACCTACACAGCAGGCATCTTGCCTACCACTTGGAAACAAGCAACCATCATTCCCATCCCAAAACCAGGACGGCCTGATGAATATAGACCAATTTCTCTGACGTCCTGCCTGTCTAAAACCTGTGAAAATCCTCCTTACTCGTTTACTCCACCAATCAAGGACCTGATTCATCCATCTGTCTTTGGCTTTCAAAAAGGGAGAGGAACACAAATGTGTTTAGCACAGTACCTAAGTGGAAGTAATGCAGAGTCTTCTTACTTCATAGACTTCAAGGGAGCTTTCGACAGAGCCTCCCCTACAGCAATCCTCCATGAACTAACACTCTTGGGAGTTAAGGGCAAGCTTCTGCTATGGATTAAGGATTATCTATCTTTGAGAAGAGCAAAAGTGTGGTACCAAGGCACCTACAGTGCTTATGGCGAATTAGAACTAGGCACTC
>NC_051423.1:2441242-2443742 GCF_015228065.2 Penaeus monodon | reverse complement strand
TCACCGTTTATTCATGCATACATTCTGTCGCATATCATTATATGTTGAATTCATTTTGGTAGTTGAAATAATTTTATATAGCTAGCATTGCTAATTTACTTCAGTTTTGTTATAGTGAACGTTAATATTCGTGTTTGTGATTCATTCTCTGTGTGAGGTCACTCTCGCTTTCCCTCTCATTCACGCTAGCTGTCACTCACACACGCATACACACACACACTCACCTCACTCATTCACGCAGGACAAAAGACACTGAACCTTTTCATTAATAGGGTTGGTTGCTGTCTTAGTGCTGGCGTAAAGATTTATGATGTATCTCTTTAGCCCGCAATTTTGTCAGTTGTGACGAGTGACTCGTACATGATGTACAAATTACATTTATTTCTTCTCTGTGTGACGACAGTGGTTCAAGTAAATCCTTGCGGATTGCTGTTGTCGTTTCCCTTATCTACTCTCATATCTATCAGAGATGGTTGGTAGTTCAAGCCAGGTCCATGCGGATTGCTACTGACGTCTCCCTCTCTTATTCTCTTCTTTATCTTTGTGATATAAAACACAAAATAAAAAAAAAATGAAATTAAATAAAAAACCAACATTAGAAGCCGCAGATTTTTATAAATAACCGGCTAGTGGTTGTTAACACCCCCTCTTCTCTATTACCTTTCTTTTTCTCTTACTCTGGCCCATACGTGTA
Source organism: Penaeus monodon (assembly GCF_015228065.2). NCBI lineage: Eukaryota > Metazoa > Arthropoda > Malacostraca > Decapoda > Penaeidae > Penaeus > Penaeus monodon. The sequence goes on along the minus strand of NC_051423.1, from coordinate 2,443,048 downwards.
TGATCTGGTTCCCCGACTATATATTGCAGTCGGACCAACATGGCACCGAAGGAAGATCCTGCTGCAGATCCGGTCACTTTAGGATGCCGTGGGAAGGACGTCATCAAAGATTGCCATACACCCGCGGATCAAGATTTTCGTCAGAGCAGGTGTTAAGCCGCCCCAAGATGTAGTGGACGGGCGCTGCCTGCCGGACCCCCATAGATCCAGCGAAGCACCAGCTTCGCCCTCACCTTCCGGGCAAGCTGACCTGACCTGCATACCGCTATTACCCCTTTAAATAGACATGTTTCATGTGTTCCTATATTGTGTGTCAACTCTTAGAAATAAAGAGTAAAGCCGTATACCATTATAACTACCCTCTGCTCAGCATTGTACTAAGGGACAACAGCCTTTAACACTCTCTCTGTGTCTCTCTCTCTCTCTCTCTCTCTCTCTCTCTCTCTCTCTCTCTCTCTCTCTCTCTCTCTCTCTCTCTCTCTCTCTCTTCGTCTCTCTCCCGTCTTCTCTCTTCTACTCTCTCTCTCTCTCCTCTCTCTCTCTCTCTCTCTCTCTTCTGTCTGTTCTCTCTCTCTGTCTCTCTCTTCTCTCTCTCTCTGTCTCTCTCTCTCTCTTTCTCTCTCTCTCTTTCTCTCTCTCTCTCTCTCTCTCTCTCCCCTTCTCCTCTCTCTCTCTCACTCTCTCTCTCTCTCTCTTTGTCTCTTTCTCTCTCTTTTTCGCTCTCTCTCTCTCTTTTTCGCTCTCTCTCTCTCTCTCTCTCCTTTCTCTCCTCTCTCTCTCTCTTCTCTCTCTCTCTCTCTCTCCCTCTCTCCCCCTCTCTCTCTCTCTCTCTCCCCTTTCTCTCCCCTTTTTCTCCCCCCCCCTCTCTTCCCCTCTCCCTCCTCTCTCTCTAATGGTAATGATGATGGTATTTTTAATAAAAATGAAAAGATGAAAATAAAAAAATAAGAATAATAGTAAAAATATAAATAATTATGATGATAATAAAAATGTATATAGTAAAAATAATAATAATATAATGATAAAAATAACAAAAATATAAAATGATAATATAAAAATGTAATGAAATAAAAATATAAAATAATAACTTGATAGTTTTTAAAAATAAAAATTTAAAATTTGATAATGCAAAAAAATAATAAAAAATATATGAAAAGCAAAATGAAAATGAAAATAATAGTGGTAAAGTTATATAAACATATCTTATAATTTTTGTAATCTTAAAAAATAAATGAAATAATAAAATGTAACTAGAAATGATCAATGAAATCATTTTAAACAAAAACAGTAATAAAACAGCAATAATATAAAATTTTGAAATAACAACAAAGATATAAATTTAAAATAATGAAAAAATAGAAAAATGATAATGATAATACTAATTATAAAAATGATGATGTAAATAAAAAAGATAATGCAATATGATATTTTAATAACACTAACAAAATTTTTAAACTAAAGTGAAGCAAATTTTGGTAATATGTAAAGTTTATTGATTAATGAATTGTAAATTGTTATTTCTATTATTATCATTATTGATATTACTATTATTATTGTCATCATCATCATCATTATTATTTTATATTATTAGTATTATTATTATTATTATTATATTATTATTATTATCATTATCAGCATTATTACTATTATTGTTATTATTATCATTATCTTATCATCTCATCATTATTATTACTTTGTTTTTGTTGTTATTGTCATTATCATTATTATCATAATGATGTTTCTTGTCACGAATATCTATCATTCACTTGAATATAATTAATTAAGATTTGATTATTGTTCTTTTGT
>NC_051423.1:2433849-2436142 GCF_015228065.2 Penaeus monodon | reverse complement strand
GTGTTGATGTGTGTGATGATTAGATTATATGTGTATGGTGATGGTGATGATGATTGGTGATGATGATGATGATGGTGATGATGATGTGGATGATGATGATGAGGGTGGATGATGATGATGTGGTTGATGATGATGAGGGTGGATGATGATGGTGATGATGATGATGATTAAGATGGTGATGATGATGGTGATGATGATGGTGATGATGATGATGATGATGGTGATGATGATGATGATGATGTTATGATGTTATCATAAAGGTGGTGATGGTGATGATGACGATAAGGATGTGATGATAATAGTGATGATGATGGCGATCATGATGATTAGGAAGAGGAAGAGGAAGTTGATGACGGCGGTGGTGGTGGTAATGATGATAATGATGGTGATGGTGAAGAAAGTAAAGATAAAAGAGTGATGATGATGATGATGATGATGGTGGTGGTGAAGAACATGATAACGGTGATGATGATTAATATGAAGATGATGATGATGAGGATGGTGGTGATGATGTTGATAGTGATGACAAGGGACCATGATAATGGTAAAGGGACCATGATAGTGATAACGACAGCTGAGAGCGATAGCAATTCCAATAATGATTTCGATGCAGAGAGTGATGACCAAAATGACAATAAGCTGATAATGACAATATTAGCTACAACAATATCAAACGTCATCTAACGTGATCAGCGTCGAGCTATCGTTCAAAAGGGAATCGACTGTCAAGACCACCTAGTTTTTCATTCTTATTATTATCCATCTTACTCGTTTACTCGCCTTTTTTTTCTTAATTAAACGACAAATTAAGATTCCGAGTATTTCCTCGATTTCTTAGCTGAAGGAGAGCCGCGACTTTCACCTCTGCTGCCTCTTGTCGCCAAGAGCTATCGGGCGGCAGGAAAAAAGTTGCTTGCCGTTGCTTGCGCCCGGATCTCGGCTCCCTCCTTCGTCTCTCTCTCTCTCTCTCTCTCTCTCTCTCTCTCTCTCTCTCTCTCTCTCTCCCTCCCTCTCTCTCTCTCCCTCCCTCTCTCTCCCTCCCCCCCTCCCTCCCTCCCCCTCTCTCTCTCTCACTGTGACCGTTTGCCCATAGCCTTATCTCGTCCCCTTCCGCCCACACAAACAGCCAAAGTGCACAATAGGGAGCCTCTATCCCCGCGTGCGCTTGCAACCACAATGAGATTCACACACCTTTCGCGATTTGACTGGATGGCGTCACTCAACTTTTCCCACACTAAAAATCATGATCCGCGTTCTCATTGGTCTGATAATCGCGCCCATTTGTTTGTTAATATCAGGTTATATATACTGCAAGTGCTTAGATCAAGGAGATGCTTACGCTTTCAACCTCTCTATTCACAGAAACGCGTTGACCGCCATTGCAATGGATGCAACCGATAGCCATGAGGCTTTTGATGTTCCGTTCTACCCCTGCAACTATCTCTATTATTTCTACGTAAAATGGTACTGTAGTACTACCACTACTACTTCTACTACAGTACTGCTGTTACTACTAAAACTACTTCTACTACAACAGCTACTTTTACTACTACATACTACTACTGCTGATTCTGCCACTACTACTACCACTATAACTCTCTCTACTAATACTACCGCAACTACTAATAACTACTTCTACTGCTACCACCGCAATATTACTACTTTCACTATTGCTACAACAACAGCTACTGCTAACACTTCCACAACACTGCCACGTCTGCTACTACTACTACTACTACAATCACAGTACCATTATTCCTACTACAACTAATTCTACTGTAACTACTACTACTCCAGCCACATGTCATTTCCAATACCATAACGGCAATACTCTTGCTTCCATCACCATTTCAATGGTTTCTGCTTCTAAGACTACTACTATTATAATTATTTTTACTATTGCTACTTTTGTTATCCTACTGCTATCACTACACTAATACTCCTTCTACAACAACAAACAACAGCAGTTGCTACTCCTACTTTCAAAATAACACCACCACAGCTACCACTCCTACTACTACCACTACTACTACTACCGCACTACTGCTACATCTACCACCCCTGTAACATTAGTATAATGGTAATGATAACAGTAATGATTATATTTACAATGGTAATAGTAATAATAATAATAATAGTAATAATAATAATAATAATAATAATAATAATAATAATAATAATAATAATAATAATAATAATAACAGTAATATTAACGATAATAATAATGATGGTAATAATAATAATAATGATAATAATAATAATAATAATAATGATAATAACAATAATAACAATA
>NC_051423.1:2427229-2431249 GCF_015228065.2 Penaeus monodon | reverse complement strand
TGGACTCGGCTCTCTCTCTCTTCTTTTTTGGACTCGGATCACTCGCATCAGACCAGCAACGGAATGAGAGCAAGGGAGAGAGGGAACCGCAAGAAATCCTCGCGCTGTCTCCTCCTCCTCTCGGGCGCTTATGCGTATCGCCATCACCTTCGTCTTCACTAAAATACCTCCTCCAAATACAGACGAGGAGGAAAGGAAATCGAAGTGTTCTCGTAAACAAACTCGGCGGCGCTCGAGCTTCAAAGGCGCCACAGGTCACTCGCCCTTCGCCGCCCCGTCAGGTCGCGTCGGTCGGGGAGCCTCTGGGCGGCATCTGGGTCGCGTCGGTCGGGGTCACCCGCGGGGAAGCGGTGGCGGGATCGAGCTCTTTAGTAGAGAAGGTAAGAGGCTTTAAATGCTTCTCGTAAACGGCTCAGATGGATATTTAGGGTTGATTAGGGTAGGCGTGCGGTCGAAGGGCGCCTCTGCAAACGTCTGTGATCGACCTGTGAGCAAGGTGGCCAGGCGGAAGGCGCGGCCAGTCTTTGCGAGAGAGGGACACCATGGCTCGCCGGCCGAGCTGAGGCCACTTCAAAGTCGCTCTGTTTTCCCTGAACCGCGGCCTGTTCTGCGCCCGAACAGGTGCGAAACAAATCAACGCGCCCTCCGCTCTCCAAACATCCCTTGAATGGGGCTCCAGCTGCCTCCACTTCACGCCCACCGACGAGGAGACGATTTCCCGCGTCAGCAATAGCCCGGCCCTCAAACGCCCCTCACTTACCTGTAATAACATCTGTATCTCTTATACATATTCATTTATTTGTTTGCCTTCCCCTCTTTATTGCTCTCCCCAGCCGGTCTCCCCTCGAGCTCTCCGCTCCTCCCTCCCTCCCTTCCTCCCTTCCTCCCCTCCTCCCTCCCCGCCTCTCCACCCCTTCGGCCCTTCCTCTCGCCCTCCCCCTCCCCCTCCCCCCTCTCCCTCCCTTCCCCCTGCAGTAGTAAGTCCCTCCAGGCGTGGTGAATGGCGTGAGTCAGCGCATCGGCCCTCGGGTGCTGGGCTCGAGATAAGCACAGGCCCTCCCTCGAGGCGCGCGCCGGCCCTCCGAGGCTGACACCGCTTCTTGGTCCGGCGAGAGGCGCGGCCACAGGAAGTCCCGTGTGCCGATAGCGATAAGGGGGTCAAGGGTCACGCGAGCAGATGTAGGTGACGCGAGGGGAAAAAAAGCCCGGAGAGCTGGCGAGCAGGCGCGAGATTAAATTTTTCGATTCAGCGTAAGGCCCTCGGCGAGTCGCGGGTTCAGCGTGTGCGGCCGACTGAGGGTTTGGGCGCAGGTGAAGCGGGGTTCAGACAAGATTAGTGCTGCTGCTGTGTCAGATGTTTCCACTGACATGTCTGCATGAGCAGTGCATGTTTGTTGTTACTATATGTTCCTATCATATCGTTTATTCTTCGTCATCCAAGGCATCGTCGTGAGGAAACAGTTGTCCAAAGGGGTTGTGAGCGAGGGATTCAAGAATTCTCTCCCCTTCTCTCTCGTCTTCTTCTCTCTCTCCATTTTCCTCTCTCTCTCCCTCCTCTCTCTCTTCTCCCTCCTCTCTCTCTCTCTCTCTCTCTCTCTCTCTCTCTCTCTCTTTTTCTCTCTCTCTCTCTCTCTCTCACACACACACACACACGGGCACCCTCCCCCCCACAACAGCCCCTCCCAGCCCCGCGCGTTGATGATGTGGGGGAATGTCCCACACCTGCGGAAGCCATGGCTCCGGCCACAGTCAATTCAAGTATCAGCAACAGCTTCAGGCACCAGCTGCAGCACCAACCCCAGCCCCACATGCTGCAACAGCATCTGCACCACTTCGAACCACTGCAGTACCAACCCTATTTCCATCTGCTGCACCAGTTTCAGCACAAGTTACAGCTCAGCCTCACTGCAGCAGGACAAACAAGAGTCCAAGGGAGAAATTAAGGATCTGCTACAGATCTGCTTCGGCAGATGGAGCGATGATGCTCATTTTGCAACAGCAAATGGCCCAACAATCTCATTTTTCAGGAAGGATTTTTAGTTCCTCCTCGGTCAACAACAGCATCCCCTGTAGTGGGCCTTGGAAATGGTCAAGTAAACAATGTCTCAAAGTAATCTCTTGAAATGTATTACCTGGAACATTAACAGTTTACAGAAACGCAAAAAAACTCTCCCCCCAGTACCTTCACTCCGAAAATGTTGATTTGTGTTGCCTTCAGGAAGTCAGAACTAGTGCTCGTTATGAAAAAATGCGGGATACACATATTATGACAGACCAAATATGCTAATCCCTCTACGAAGGGCTTGGCTTTACATAAAGAACTCAATTCCATCGAAAGTGATTGATGACAATTCGTGACAACACCTGTGTTGAATATCTTAGTATTAAAATATTTCTTGATGGTAAATCTATCACCATTATTAATGTATACAATCCACATGATAGTGAGGTGGTACCAAAACCTCCTGACTGCATGATACATAGTGATACTGTCTTATTGTTTTGGGGATTTATGCTCGCCATCCTCTTCCTAGGCTCCGAGGGGAAGTACCATTGGCAAAAACGGTAAGGTTTATTATGACTATCCCAAAATACTGTGACCCCATACACCTATTATGCCCCTTAAAAAAACTCATTACTGGGCGGCAAACTGGACTATATGCTCTTACAATCAGCACACACTACCAAGCACTGCAAAAGTCATCCCACTTTAGTTTGATCACTGGGCTTTAAAATAAACTTTCTTTTTACAAAGACCCCCACCCCAGCCACGCCTTCGGTACCACCTTGCTACAAAATATCATGATGAATTTTATTGAATAATTGCCTGCTATATAAACTTTACTCCTACCACCCTTTAAATCACTTTAATGAAACTCTCTGTCAACAAGTTGGCAACATCATTACTCAGCTTCAACCCAAAAAGCCCTCCCAACACGGGTCTTTATCCCCCAGAGGTAGACGTGCACAACAACTGAACAAAGACCCTGAGAAAAAACTTCTTAGAAGCTCATACGATCTACAGTAAGCCCAACTACGACACCTGGGAAAAACCCGTACTTGGCTAGGGATCTGGTTTTTTTAGTAAAAAGATAAATGAGTTGAAAACTCGAAACGGGAAGAAAATTTTATGCCTGGGCAGAATCAATTGACTCCATGACACCCATGAGTAAGGTATGGAAGTAAATAAGCAAGATTAAAGGCAATACATGCAGTATAACACCCCACCCACATCCAGATAGGGTAGCCTCATCTCTCCTCAATAAATGGTGTGAGGACTTCTATTGATAGTCTCCCATTATCCATACGCAGATGCTCCCTTAAATCAAGCCATAAAAGCGAAATTGATTATCAGTAACCACCTCTTAGATGAGGCTGATGCCCCCATTTTCAAAGGGGAAAAACTCCTTGCAGCCATTAAAACTAGCAAATCCACTGCACCTGGGATGATGGAATCACTTATACATTATCCGACTTCTTGCAAAGGTACAGGTAAAGGGGAAAAATCCTCTTCTTGATCTCTTTAATTTAACCTACACAGCAGGCATCTTTCCAAACCACTTTGGGAAACAACAACCATCATTCCAAACCCAAAAACCAGACGGCCTGATGAATATAGACCAATTTCTCTGACGTCCTGCCTGTCTAAAAACCCGTGAAAGAATCCTCCTTACTCGTTTACTCCACCAATCAAGGGCCTGATTCATCCATCTGTCTTTGCTTTCAAAAAGGAGAGGAACCAAATGTGTTTTAGCACAGTACCTAAGTGGAAATAATGCAGAGTCTTCTTACTTCATAGACTTCAAAGGGGGCTTTCGACAGAGCCTCCCCTACAGCAAACCTCCATGAACTAACACTCTTGGGAGTTTTTAAAGGGGAAGCTTCTGCTATGGATTAGGATTATCTATCTTTGAGAAAGCAAAAGTGTGGTACCAAGGCACCTACAGTGCTTATGCGAATTAGAACAGGGACTCCACAAGGGGGGTACTGTCCCCTACACTGTTTTTAAAATACTTATGC
>NC_051423.1:2419729-2422229 GCF_015228065.2 Penaeus monodon | reverse complement strand
TATTCGCTTATTAATCGCATCTTTCTCACCCTCTTGAAGTCACTTGCATGTTTTGGGTATATCCCAAGTGTTTGTGCGATTTGTGATAATTTAAATATCCTTAGGAAATTTCGCAAGCACCCATCACAGATACGCAGAAAAGAGCAGGTTGTTTATAAATTTTCCTGGCTCGAGTCGCTTCAGTCAATGTACGGCATTTTGGGTATAGGATCCCCCCGTCGATGAAGTCACATGCATAGCTAGGCATGTACCTCGGCAGTTCAGATTTCTGGCCCCAAGAAGATTTGCTAGCTAAAAAGTTGGCGAATATTTTTTTTCACGTCACCGTTCATTCATGCGTACATTCTGTCACATATCATTATATGTTGAATTCATTGTGGTAGTTGAAATAATTTTATATAGCTAGCATTGCTAATTTACTTCAGTTTTGTTATAGTGAACGTTAATATTTGTGTTTGTGATTCATTCTCTGTGTGAGGTCATTCTCGCTTTCCCTCTCATTCATGCTAGCTGTCACTCATACACGCATACACACACACACTCACCTCACTCATTCACGCAGGACAAAAGACACTGAATCCTTTTCATTAGTAGGGTTGGTTGCTGTCTTAGTGCCGGCGTAAAGATTATGATGTATCTCTTTAGCCCGCAATTTTGTCAGTCATGACGAGTGACTCGTACATGATGTACAAATTACATTTATTTCTTCTCTGTGTGACGACAGTGGTTCAAATAAATCCTTGCAGATTGCCGTTGTCGTTTCCCTTATCTACTCTCACATCTATCAGAGACGGTTGGTAGTCCAAGCCAGGTCCATGCGGATCGCTACTGACGTCTCCCTCTCTAATTCTCTTCTTTATATTTGTGATATAAAACACAAAATAAAAAAAGAAGATGAAATTAAATTAAAAACCAACATTAAAAACCGCAATTTTTTATAAATAACCGGCTAGTGGTAATTAACACCCCCTCTTCTCTGTTGCCTTTCTTTTTCTCTTACTCTGGCCCTTACGTGTATGATCTGGTTCCCCGAATATATATTGCAGTCGGACCGACACGGCACCGAAAGAAGATCCTGCTGCAGATCCGGTCACCTTAGGATGCCGTGGGAAGGACATCATCGAAGATTGCCATACACCCGCAGATCAAGATTTTCATCAGAGCAGGTGTTAAGCCGTCCCAAGATGTAGTGGACGGGCGCTGCCTGCCGGACCCCCATAGATCCAGCGAAGCACCAGCTTCGCCCTCTCCTTCCGGGCAAGCTGACCTGACCCGCATACCGCTATTACCCCTTTAGATAGACATGTTTCATGTGTTCCTATATTGTGTATGTCAACTCTTAGAAATAAAGAGTGAAGCCGTATACCATTATAACTACCCTCTGCTCAGCATTGTACTAAGGGACAACAGCCTTTTACACTCTCTCTCTCTCTCTATCTGTCTCTCTCTCTCTCTCTCTCTCTCTCTCTCTCTCTCTCTCTCGTCTCTCTCTCTCTCTCTCTCTCTCTCTGTATTCTCTCTCTCTCTCTTTCTTCTGTCTTCTCTCTCTCTCTCTCTCTCTCTCTCTCTGTCTCTGTATGTCTCTCTCTCTCTCTCTCTCTCTCTCTTTTCTCCCTCTCTCTCTCTCTCTCCACTCTCTCTCTTCTCTCATCTCTCTCTCTCTCTCTCTCTCTTCTCTCTCGTCTCTCTCTCTCCTCACTCTCTCTCTCTCTCTCTCTTTCTCTCTCTCTCTCTCACTCTCTCTCTCTCTCTCTCTCTCTCTCTCTCATCTCTTCTTCTCCTCTTTCTTTCTCTCTCTCCTCTCTCTACTCTCTTCTCTTCTCTCTTTTCTCTTCTGGTATATATGTACATAATCAAAATGATTAATGACCATAGTCTTGATAATACACTAACATAACTTTATAACACTAATAATTAAACATTATGATAATAATGATAATAATAATAATACATGATATAATAATGATCTATGTTATATATGTTAATGTATATATATTAATCAATATACATATATGTCTAAACAATAATGATCAAATATTAACAACTACTATGATAATAGTTAATTATAAATATATGAAATATAGTACGATTAATGATAATACTAATTAGTATCATCTAATGTATGATGATCATATATATTAACAAATATATACATATGTATTGATAATAACACTATATAACATTATAACATAATTAATTATTATGATACAATTATATAATAATGATAATGATATTATGATATATGGATATTATAATTGATTATCATCATCATATTATTATCATTATTGTTATTGTTGTTATTAGTTATATGCAATATCATATATTTTTTGTTATCTATCATGTCATCATTATTAAATATAATTATAATTGATTATTATCTTTTGTTATTGTACCATTATTATCATTACTATTATTATAGTATCATATTATAATTTTTTTTATTTATTATCATTAGTATTATTATACATTATTACAGCTTATTACTTTATTGTTATTATTA